>NW_027413762.1:524857-640326 GCF_048544455.1 Silene latifolia
TTTATATATTATTTAATTTATACCATTGACCCGCCTAGACCTTGACCCGTCCTAGGATCGTCATTGACAACTCCTTTGACCACCGTTGACCACCAATAACGAGTTTGACCGAGATATATACCAAGTTTATTGTGTTGTTTTTATACCGTCTTAAAGCTGCATTTTCATCCTTGTTTCATGACCAACTTGGGCTGACCTTGGGTGGTTGTTGTCTTGGGTGTTGGGGGGACACGGTGGAGGTTGTGGGTGGTGGCTTAAGTGGTGGTAAGGGGTGTAAATCGGGCTGTTTTGGAGGGTATACGGATTGGGTTGCTTTGAGTTGTGTCGGTTGTTGTTGTTATTGCAGGCTGCCATTAGTGTGTTGCCGGGTTTGTGGGTTGGCGGCTGGGCCCACCGTGGTCAGGGGAGGCCACGGTGGTGGCGGGCGGTGCTGCTTGGTGGCGGTAGGGTGGTGTTAGAGGAGTGTGTCGGGTGTGGGTGTGTGTGTGTGTGGTGCTAGTTTAGTGGTGGTTGTGTTAGTGTTGTCGTGGAAAGGGTAGGCCGTGGCGGCTGTGGACTGCCCGTGGAACACCATGGCCGGTGGTGGTGGTCCATGATGGCAGCGGGGCGTGGTGGTTGTCGGGGCTAGGCGTGAGGACGGGATGAGACGAGTTTTTAAATAGCTTAAGACGAGTTATTAATTAATTAATTTCGTATTTAATTTAATTAGATTAGTTAGTAATTAAATATATTTAATTATCGTATTTAGGTGACAGTTTTATGGAGCGGTATTTATTATTGGATTGCTTATGGAGCTTGTTAAAGGTAGGTTTATCCTACTCAATTTCGATATTGTGTTTATTCGTTAAACGAGTCATTTGTCATTGTTTGTATTGGATGAGTCGGTAATTGTCATGCTATATGGTATCTTGCATATTTGTGTTGTTTTCGCAGGTCGGAGGTCATGGTGGGTTACTTGTTGCTATGGAGACGTGATGCGATTGGAAGATTGTCTCACGCTCGGGTCGCCTCTTGGAGCTTCCCACTCCAAGAGGCATGTGCACATTAATGACTTGAGTTACGGAGGGACTCGTGTGATTGAGACACGATGTCTGGCAGGGGATCCGGTTGGCTTAGGACCGACGCCCGAGCGTGTCCCGTGCACTGTTTGTGGTTGTTGGTATGTCTGGGCGTGTCCCGGTACCAGTGTGGTTGTCGGTATGTCTGGGCGTGTCCCGGTACCATGGTAGTGGTTGTTTGATAGCGTGTTATTCATATCATAGTCATGTTGCATACTCACACACTCTGAGTCACGTCACACTTTATTTATTTATTGAAACTGACGTTTGTGTGTCTGTGTAATTGTTACCTATTTCCGAGGTGGTTTGTGTCGATCTATATGATATTTCCAATCATATGGAGAGTATGTTGAGTACAGGTTTGCTTGTTGACGTGATCGGTATTTGGGCCGCACCTTGGACTCGGAGTCGAGTAGCATAATATAGATGACATAGATGGTAGTTGAATTGTAATTTGTATAGTTTACATCTATCATTTGTTTATGGTTTGTAATCACTAAACTTATTATTTATAATAAATGTTTCTTTATTGTATCTCCGATTTAATGCCTCGGGAAACCGAGATGGCAACATCTCCCAATTACCTTGGTCGGGTAAGAAGGGGGTGTTACATTTAGAGCTCCCGCCACTTAGATGAGTAAAGTGACTATTTTTTTGTAGATGCATCCTTTGATTTTTTTATGTGCTTAATGTAGGATGCATCGCAATTTTGGCAAGCCCCACCTTACCTTGCAAGAAGGCATCTTACCTCATAGATGTCTTGTTGTGAGTTGAAAGGGCGGAGAGAGACCCGATAATTGTCTCACATCGTCTATATTAGTAGTATTAGTTTAAATAAGGGTCATAGTTTTAGTCACCTCTTTACTCGGGACGGGCAAAGGTTCGGTTTGAGGATATTTGATATGACTCCTATTTACGCACATTTAGTCCCATAACTAGCCTAGTTCTTATGCTCTTTAGTATGAATTATGGTCGTTTCTTGTCTTTAGCTTCCTTCTATGCATATTTTATGAGTTTTGGTGTCCTTTGTAGGAAATGAGCACTAGCCTTGCCTAGACGGAGTGAAACGGAGCTAAATTGATAACATCAAACGACGAAGCTTTGAAGAGAAGACTAATACTAAATGCCTAAGTCAATAAAATAAGGAATTGGGCAGTGACAAAGGATCCCCACGACCCATGAAGGACCCCCACGGATAAGGGGGCAGCCAAAAGAAGAAGAAGAAAAGCAGCTCAGGATAGGCGTCCCAAAACTGGCCCGGGCGTCCCCAAACTCATGACGGACGTCCCTTGCTCCAGGATGATTGTCTTCGAAGCCAGGTCGTGCGTCTCCTTTCCAGGACTTTCAAGGCATTGAACTTCAATTAAGGGGCCTAATCGTCATTTAAGCACTTAGTTAACCTAATTCTTGTACCACTATATATACCCTCTTTGTAATAAATTGAGGGTTAAGCCCTCTGAGTGGAGGCTAAGTTCCCTTAGTTTAGATTAAGCCTTTTTAACAGTAGATTAGAATAGATTAGCCTTTAATCTTTCCTCAATTATTTCTCAAATAATCTTAGATTTAGTTTGCTCCTTGAAGAATTCTTGGGTTTGTATTGGGGAATTGACACCTCTCTACAATTAATCAAAGGGTTTATTTTACTGTTCCTCCATTTCCTTTGTTCAATTTAAGTTGTTTACATTTGGATCTCTTAGATATGTATTTGAAGACTAAGTGACAAGTCTCAATCTTTATTCAAGGATTCTTATTTATGTATGTTCTGTAGGAAATCATATTTTAAATATCATATATTTTGGTTCAAAGTTTTAGTCATAAAAACTTAAGGATCTTATGCATGCAAAAACAATTACATAAGATTAAAGAAATCGGTTTTTCATACCATATAAAATGGACCGAATTGGGCACAAGTAAGGTCTCCTTCCTTTACTTGATCTCGAGCTTTCCATATGTTAGGATGATCCTCCGAGCACTCAAAGTAGAATGCTTCCAATTAGTTGCACCCAAGACTAATCCCTTAATACTTACACTATTATTAACTAGATAATAATATAAGTGACCTTAAAATCATTCTAATATTTTTATGTTTACTACACTTGTAATCTTGAGAATATATTAGAATTTAGGAACAAATTTTTCATAAAAACAATTTTTATGTTTAGAGAGAAGTTGGAGTAATTTTATTTTTATGTCTCTTCACAAGAAAAATGAAAAACACCACCCATCTATTGTGATGGGGTGGACGGTCAAAAAAAGGAGCATGGGGAGTGCAATATTTGATGTTATCCATGCCCAATAGCTTTTGGCATGGATTAGAGTAAAAGTTTATGGGAAAGACAAGAGCCAATAAAAACAATGGCTTGTCTCATGTGTGTCTAATTGTGTCTTGTGCACACAATTCAAGGCACATTTTACACGGTCCAAAATGACCCATTTACGGGTCCATTTTGGTTCTTATATTTGTCGCACAAATACGTGTAATTTTATTTTAAACATCATCTCATGTTTAAATAATTCCCAATTAGTTTCGTCTAACATCACTCCGCAAATATACGTGTACAACTGCACATATATTTTACGTACCAATATTAATCACATTAATCGATTAGTACAATTTTAATAATTAACCGCTTAATTATTAATTCCCGTCTCAAATAATTTATTATTCAATTATCGCATAATTAAATAATAATTTCGCGCCTCGAGTTCAAAACTCAAATCTCTCTAAATAATTTGTTCGACTACCTTTTAGTCAATTTTAAGGAATTAATTAACTCGTATCGTCATACAATTAATTAATCTTTTCTATTAAGGGAATCGTCCTTTAGGTGTGACCTCGGGATCAATCGACCACCACCGTCAAACGACGATGTAATGTCAAACCCTAGTTAGCCAATCATTACCGATTAATGTTGGTCAGTTGACTATATAATTGAATCATCCCTTGCATATTCTTATTATGAGATTTAATTATGTCATTGACAATGTGATCGCATTATTGTCGGGGACACTTACTCCAACATGTTCATCTTTACTCTCCAAGTTGGTAACATTCTTAATCCTTTTTTTATTTACTTGTTAATCTCTTGTTTATTATCTTGCTTAATTATCATGTTCACTTGTGTTGTGATGTTTGACACCATTGCTAGCATAATAATCATGATTTGTAGTGAGTAGTCTTCTAGCTAGGGTTGGTGGGGGATTAGGGGAGTGATTATGAGATAAATCTATGCTTATTGAGTTTATATGAATGCTTGCTTATTGTACTTTCAACTTATACATATGTTATGTTTGATGAAATGCTTGATTGACAACCTAACATGATTCACTTATCTTTTCAACAAGATTTGTAAGACATAAACCAACTCAAGGCTTGTTAGACCATGCATATAGTTGAATAGGGAGAACTATGTCGTTGTAGGTGTTGTAAAGTTGTGACCGACTCGGCTCCGAGACCCAAAACTCCCTAGGAATTGTAAGACATAAACTAACTCGATTCCAACAACAATAATTGCTTGCATAAATGTGACTCATTTATGCTATCTTACCATGAGTCCCCTATGATCCCATGATACCCTAGTGTCTTTTACCATTTGTTTTACATTCTTTCCGTTGTTGCTTGTTTTACCTTTCATTGCTATTTATTGCTTTCATCTCCATTTCTATTTACTTGCCTTGTTCTTCATTTGTTTACATTTCCTTGTCGTAGTTTAGAACAACCTCAAACCTCAATAATTGTGACATTAGCATAAATTAAGATAGATAGACTTAGAACCCAAAGCACACCGTCCCGTAGATCGACCTCGACTTAACCATTTACTAGTTGTTTGTTCAGAACATAAATGTATTTGATTGAGTGAACAACGACTCGCTCACCATCAGAGACGGTCTCTCTATAAGCTTATTGAGAGACTATTTTACACTTTTAAGAAAAAATGGTACTAAAGGTACAAAAAATAGGTACAAATCACGATTAAAGATAAAATGGGTACATTTATTATGTAAATAGGTACGAAATTACTATGTCACGATCAACAATAAAAGGGTCACGATCAACAATAAATGGGTACGAATGATTGGTCTCTTAATAACTTAAGGAGAGATCGCCTCTCCTAAGTTTTAGTGTTATAAGATATACTCATAAATTTAAGGGTTTAACACCAATCTTAAACATAATATCTTACCATTTCAAATATAGATTTGGTTGATAACTGTCATTATGGTTGCCAATACAAAACATCCCCACAAAAAATACACAACCCTTTCAATTTTTCACTCTTTTTTTTTCCCTACATCGTAGAACTACCAGTTTACCATATATGAACAAATTTCATGTGATCTCCTTATTTACTACTTTCTTTACAAATTTCTCTCTACATGAATATTCTTTCTTCTTTAGGTTTATCATACTCTCATTGTTATAATTACGCATATTTAATACCAAAAATCCATATATTTCTCTTATATAAATTATCACACCATGTTTATTTCATAATCAGCTATCTTGAATCAACTTCTGTTAAAGTATTTTTGAGGTTAGGTTTCTTATTCTTCATATAATTTTTCTATTTACGACGATGTTGTAATTTGTTTTTGTTTTTGTTTTTTTATGTTGCCATAGCAGAAAATAGTTTTAATTTTACGCAGTTGTTTAATTTAGTGGTTGCAATAACATTCTTTGAAATCTTCACTCTTTGAATGCATATTAAATTTCACGGTTTAGATTAAATTTAGAGTTTTACCTATTTAATTCTTTACATTTACGAATAATAAGCCGCTTAATTTGTAGTATATTTCATGTTATATGTGGCTTAATTTTCTTATCATCGATTTAATCTGTTTGAAATTTTTTTGCAATATGAGTACGTATCTTTTAGTTTTCACATTGTTTTCTCCTTTGAAAAATTTCATTATACTGTACTGATATGAAATTTGTTTAAGATGTAAAAATAACTATAAATGAAATTGTTAGTAATTAAATCATATTTTTTTATTTTTTCAATTATGTTAATAATAAGAATGACTGTCTCACTTATATCATAAGTTTAGATCGCGAGTTTAGCAATTTTGCCCAGTTATTTGTTATCATGTTACAACTGATTTAAATGGTAAAAAAATAGTTACTAGATGTCTAGGTTTAAAATCATATGAAGGCGAGAAAAATTCTTGGGTCCTCCCGGAGGATAATAAATGCGTCCTCCTTAGCCAATAAGAAGCTACATCTCCATTATAAATGCTATAAATGTAAAGGTAAATATAAGGAAATATTAAAAACTGTAGCTTCTTATTGGCTAAGGAGGACGCATTTATTGTCCTCCGGGAGGACCCAAGAATTTCTCTAGCTGAGAACGGTTTTTCAATATACATTTTATTGTTTTAGAATGTATCTTGCATTATTTTGAAATGTCATTGACATTTGATTTGTTGAAGTTTATGTTCAATTATTTTTGAAATGCATATTTTAATTCCAAAAAATTCTTAAATATATTTTATAACAACCAACAGTAGCATTTAAAAAAAAATACTTTCACTGAAGTGTTTTTCTCACATGATGACATTGGTACTTTAGTTTAAAATATACGATCTATGTAGATAAAAATAAGAATTAATATTTTATTTTTCTATACAAATGAGAAGCATTTTTAAACATTATTTCTAACATTATTAATTTTATTGTACAAACTATTTAACATTGTATATAATTTAGCATTACCTAACATAATAAATAATATATGTTAATAATATAATTATATAGTGGTTTTATTAAACAGTTGAAATCTAAATGATAGTTTATTAGTTTGTTTATTAGTAAACAATATGAAAAACGGGAAAAAAAAATACAATGTTTAGCCATATAAAATATCATACTTCCAACTATGAGAAATTACAATAATATAAAATACCATACTTCAAACTTTGAGAAATCACAATGTTTGCTTAAAAACATTACCGATCATTTATTCAATTTGTGAAGAATGATTCAATGCATATCCTAAGAAATTATAATCTTTACGATATAAATTTTAGGAATTAACAATAAAAAAAATTATTTATAAATATGCTTCGATATCATATTTCGTTTATTATTTTAAGTTCAATAACAATTCTATGATAATTATGTTGCGGGCGAGAATCGAACCCTCAACTCTATGGTTAGAGTAAGGCTCTGTTTGGCAAAACTAGCTGAAAAGGTAGCTGAAACCTGAAAAGGACCAAAACGAAAAAGGTATTTGAAAAGGTAGTACGCAAATTAAGAGCGATAAGGTAGTGATTTTTATTAAAATGTTTGGAAACAACTGAAAAGGTATGATATTTTGTGAAATGACGTAAAAGGACATGGTTTATTATTGTTATCGTTTATGTTTTTACTATTATTTTTGTGGTATTGGCGTTGGCGTTATTAGTAATAAAGTCATAATGTAATTTTAGCAATATATATATGTACAAGTCTCCAACATGTTTCAAAGAAAATGAGAACAATAATTAATATATCAACCATTAGGTAAAACGAAAAAAAATAAAATAAAACAATATATCATCGAAAAATGTATTTTATGGATAAAAAATTAATTCTCTATTAAACTCGTACATAAGAAAAAAGAAATTAATTAAGTTGCATCCCATATTAAAGTCGGCGGAGCAATCCGATGCTCAAGTCTTGTACTTGTGTTGAAGAAATTCACTTTTTTTGAGGCCAAGAGTCTTTGAAGAATATAGTGAAACGGCAGTGGTAATTTTTTTTGGAGAACTATTGAATTGAATGAGGTTTTTTTTAATTGGTAACATTAAAGAAAAATAAGGGTAAAATAGGTAGTTAAAAAGAAATCAGGTACCTGATTTCTCAAATGCTACATGAGGTATCATTTTATTTCAGGTACCTTTTCAAGTTAAAAAAGGTAGTTGCCAAACACTTTAAAAAAAATCAGGTACCTGAAATTTTTTACAAAAAAGCTACTTGAGACAAATCAGGTACCTGAAGCGTACTGCCAAACAGAGCCTAAGAGAGTTCTTACCACTTGAGTTAAGGCTCCGTTTGGCAGTACACTTCAGGTACCTGATTTGCCTCAAGTAGTTGTTTTGTCAAAACAATCAGGTACCTTATTTTGTTTAGAGTGTTTGGCAACTACCTTTTTTGACAAAAAAAGGTACCTGAAATGAAATGCTACCTCATGTAGCATTTGAGAAATCAGGTACCTGATTCTTTTTTGTCTACCGATTTTACCCTTGTTTTTTAATGTTGTCAACTAAAATCCCATTCAATACCTTCTCCCAAATAACACAAACAACCGTTAAATAAAATTCTTCAATACACTTCAGCGGAAAAAATCGTTTTTTTTTGTATGAGTTTAGTAGAGAACTAATTTTGTATTCATAGAATACATTTTTCAATGATATATTGTTTGAATTTTTTTTCTTTTACCTAATCGTGATATATTAATTATTGTTCTCATTCTCTTTGAAACATGTTGGAGACTTGCGCAACTACATTGAAAAAACTACATTATGACTTTATTACTAACAACACCAATAAGACGGACCTGGCAAAACGGGTCAACGGGTCGGGTTCGGGGTTGGGTCGGGCTAATTCGGGTCGGGTAAGTTCGGGTCTCTCATTGATTTCGAGTTAATTCGGTTCGGGACGGGCCATTTCGGGTTTGTTGGTGGTCCGATTGGTCAAGCGGGTCGGTTGTTTTCGGATCGAGTCATTTTCGGGTCAATGAATAATAGAGAAATATCATTTCAAGTCTTTTTAGTTTAATTAGAGTTAAATTTTGTCAGGTCATTTTCGGGTTTGATGGTTTCGGATCGGGTCTTTTTCGGGTCAAGAAAGCTCGGGTCATATTCGGTCGTCGGGTCGGGTCAATTTGGGTTTCGGCTCACACTTGGGTGATGTAGTTCGGGTCACTTCGAATCTCAGGTCAACATTTTCGGATCGGGTTGCTTTTGCCAGGTCTAACGCCAATGATAATAACACAAAAATAATAGCAAAAACATAAATGATAACAATAATAAACATGCCCTTTTACGTCATTTGATCAAATATCAGCTACCTTTTCAGCTAGTTTCCAAACACTTTTAATAAAAATAAGCTACCTTATCAACTCCTAATTTTCAAACCTACCTTTTCACCACCTTATCGGGTTTTGTACCTTTTCGATTTTAGGTACCTTTTCGAGTTTCAGATACATTTTCAGCTAGTTTTGCCAAACAGAGCCTAACTCTTGTTCTCTACATATAATTGGATTGTGAAGTCTTTTATATTGCATCTTATTACTAATCGTTTGATAGGGCATTCTTGCTCTCCAAACTTTGTTTGATAAAACAAGAGGCGGAAAATGACAACAAATGTCGATGAATAATACATGTCTTTCTTAAATTTCTTTAATCTATTTTCTTTGTATCGAGGAATTACAAACCTACCATTGTTGATACCTTCCATACTTAAATTTCTTTAATCTTTTTTCTTTGTATCGACGAATTACAAACCTACCATAGTTGATACCTTCCATACGATCTTACTCTTAACCACTTTTCTCGTACAAATTTCTCGAGCATATATTATCTTGGATTAATTAAAAAAAATAATCTTAGCATAATAATCCATACTACAGTTTAACTTAAAATAATCTGAATTATTGGATCATCTTCTCAAAATAAACAATTGTAAATTTTAACTTGTTTTTTATAGAAAAAACAGATATAATACTAACTAGTCAATTTACCCTCTTCGAAACGATCACCCCTTATATTCCATTGTCCGCCATTTAATAGAATTGCGAGAATTTTTAATGGCCTTGAAGTGTTTTGAGAAGCAGGTTTGATACTAGGGTTTACTATGAATTAAACATTAGTTTGGATTAATATGAGACAGTCGTCTATAGTTTGGATTATTCATGTTAATTTTCCCTATTTTCTTTCCTTATGTTAGTACCATTCTAAATTAGGTTTTTATTCTTCATCTAAATTTTATTCTTCATTCTCGATGTTATTATACATTTTATTTTGTAGGTTGAATTTAGATTTCCCAATTCAACTTCTTAATTCTTATACGTATTTTATTCACCACATAACATATACTCCCTAGAATCATATTAATTGAATATATGTAAGGAGTTTTTTTTCTCCAAACGATGTGATTTCAGTGAATGAGAGGAAGTAGTATATTTCGTATTATACTATTTAGTTTTTGGTTGATCATTCATTAAATTCATTTGAATATTTATCGTGTATGGGTTTATGTTTTTTTTTTTTTTTTTTTTTACTTTGTAGTAGTTTTTATTTTGTTTATAATTTGTGATATTAAAGTAATTGTAAAAGTCGATAATTTACACATAAGTTTTATGATGTTTGCATAAGTCTTAGGAAAAATTATGGATGATATTCTTACTAACTATACGTCGTAAAAAAAAAATTTAGTTATCTTGGCTACACACTCGGTTATTAGCCTCATGTTATAACCACAAATAGAATTATACATCCATTTATACCATAAACGTTGTACAACCAAGTTATAAGAATCCGAGCTTATATGTATTCTTTCTAAGCTAATTCAAAATTCATGTTTTTAATGTGTAAATGGATTAGTTCCAGACTTTCTAATAAAGCTCATATTCTTTAAAATAAAGCTCGGATACTTAATCACAATGCTCATATTTTATATCGTACAACATATACAACTGGTTGTATAGTCCATAAATTATGTTATAACTGACTTTTAAAATGTCAATGAAATGGTTATTAGATGAGAAAAAAGTAAATTAATATTAAAAGTTTTTTGTGAAATACAACATTTATAAAAAAAGGTTTGGGAACACAACCTTCAAAAAAATTCCGCAAAATACAACATTTTGGCCGGGTTCTGTTAACTTGACGCATTTCCCGTGATAAAATTTTCGCACATTCCATGTTCCTTTGACGTTTTTTCAAATTAGTTTTTCCTTCAAATTACTCCACTCCTTCCTAATTTTCCCTCCATCCCCTATATACTAAAAGATTAACAAAGTTAAAACTTCCCGGCCTAAGACACATTCTACTATCTATTTTTAGTCATATTCTTTACCATATATAAGAAATCTCAAAAGGTTTCCCTCCAAACTCTATTTACTTACAAAAGGAAAAAATTTCACTCCAAACATTATTTACTCAAATAAGGAAACAAATAAATATTAAACTGTTAATTTTTCAATAAAATTTAACTTTTCGTTAAATTAAAATAATTTTTAACTAAAATAAAATAAAAGTCTAAATACAAATTGCTAAACTTTGTTAGAGAATAATTTTACACATATTACTTGTTCTCTATAAAACAAAAATATAAAATGAGATTATTAGATTTGTAGAAAGAAAAAATTATTAAACAAGTTGAGAAGTTTATAAAATTAAATTGTTAGTTTTGTAATGAAAAAAAATAATTAATATAAAAATAAAAACTATTCTTTAAACAAATTATTAGTTTTGTGATTAAAAATAAAAGTCTCAATTTGTTTTCTCATGTCTGACATGATATATAAAAAATTTATTTAGGTGTTAATTTAGCATGAATAAATAATATAAAAATAAAAACTCTATAAATACCGCGCATTCATTACGCGGGATATTCATTGCGCAGGATCTACACTAGTTTAACATAAACCGTTTATGTTCATTTCCCTCCTAAAAACTATCCCCTCTCTCTTCATCGTTTTTCACCTTCATTCCCTTCATTTAACATAAAATCCTCTATGTTAAGAGATTGTGGCATTTATGCATTTGTGGCCTAACAGCGAGTGAAGTATGGTCGGGCTATTGCAGGATTGTGTTTGTGGTGTTATATGTAGGCGAAGGTGCCGTTAGCGGTCCAAGTGAAAGTGGTAGAAGGCCCGGGGCTTTTGAGAAAATGTTGAAGATAGAGAGATTTGTTGATTTCAATTTTATTCACTTTATTAGCAAAATCTTACAAAACTAAAACTTACTTTATAAGTAAATTGCCAATAAAATTGATTATATGTAAGTTCAATTAGGTTTGGATAATTTCCGAGGAAATAGAAAGTATAAAGAGAAATTTGGTTGATTTGAGTCATTCATCTGGAAACGGGCCAAAAAAAAATGGAGTTGATTTGGATGATTCAGGAGGAATTATAAAGGATAGTGAGAAAGTGAAATAAATAGAGGGGAAGAGTAAGTTTTCACATGTGGGTTACTAAGTAAAGGTGAGTCGCACCGTCTTTTTATTACTTTTATCAAATTTCCGACAAAATGTTTTTCACAAATTATATTTTTAAAGATTGTGTTTCCCAAACCTTTTTGTTAAAGGTCGTTTTCACAAAGAGCTTTTATTAAAGGTTTTATTTGATAAAAAAATTTCTTAATTTTAAGTTTAGTTTACGATTTCATTGTCAATTGTAACATGTATTACTTAATGATAAATATTCTTAAACTACAAATTAACGAGTAATTCAATAAAAGAATAGGCAAAATGTTTTCCACCTATAAAAAAAACACGCATTCTAAATCTTATGTTAGCATTGAAAATTTTATGGAAAAAAACATCTTATTAGTAACAGGAAAAGGAACAACAATAGCAAGTAGTAGTAGTACTAGAAGAAGAAGAAGAAGATTGTTCTCTGCGTGCGGTAATTGTAGCAGTAGAAGATTGTTCTTAATATTCTCACCTAAGTTACTGAGTTAATATGAACACTTATAATCTCTAATCATAAATAGAACTATTATTTACCTCATCCACTTATCATGCGACCCACATGATATATATTACTTTAACCGATTGTGAGAGGATAAAACAACGTAATTTATTTTCGCAGTACATATTTTACTCATTACAGTACTTTTTGTATCATATTTTCCCTTTGTCTACCCCTATTGAAAAACATCAAACATAATTCTCTCTATTCCAAACCCTACCTCTTCTTAAAATAAACAAATTTATTCAATTCTGAATGATAATTTGAATGTTAAAACGTATATTCAATTTGTTAATTCGCTAATTAGGGATGGAGGAGTCCCAAATCTCAATCAACCGTCTCTCTATGTCACGTTTTGATGTCGAACACTAATCAAATGACAAAGGAGGGTGGGGATTACACGTGCAGTACAATTGGGAAATGCAAGGCAACAGGGGTTATTAGAGGTAGTGTTGATAGGCTTAGACGTTGTATGTGTTTTTCTTTTTCTTTTTGAATATTATTTAGGCAGTACATTTTGTACAGTTTCGGTTGTTGACGGTGGTTTCAGTGACGGTAGTTTCGGTTGTTGACTGTGGTAAAGGGTAGTGAAGGGCGGTCATGGTTGATGACGGTAGTTAACGTCGGTCAAATTAGAGGAGATGGTAATTAGGAGGAGAAAGTTAGAGAGAAGTGAGAGAAAAAAATTAGTGGGGAAATGAGAAGGGTATAATGGTAATAATGTACTACAATGAGTAAAATGTGTACTGCGAAAATCACCAATGATAGTGATACGTGGCGCCCAAATTGGGTGCCACCCTCTCACATGTATTCTTAATTGAAGGGGTTCCTACTAACCCCATATGAGAGGGTGATGTCCAAATTGGGTGTCACCCGGCCGATAGCGCCCTTTCATGTTCCAAAAAAAAAGATTAGAGAGAATGTTGGAGATTGGGAGGAAGAAAGACAGCTACCCTCGGACATAAAGTTTTGGAACTTTTTAATTCTCATATTAATTTTTGTAAAGCGTGCTTGTTATGTTAACATGTTTAACCCTAGTAAAAAAAGAAAAGGAAAATTAGAACATTTTAACCATAGGACCCACAAAAACAAAGTAGAAATAGATAACTATGAATCGATACATAAAAAAAAAAAAAAAAAACGAAATAGATAATTATTAATCGGAAAGGAGGAAAGTATGTTTTCTTCTGTTTTCTAGGTTTTATTGTGTCTAGTACTAGGTTGATTTTGTGGAATTTAGTTGTTTTGGTTGATAATGTACTTTGGGTATGTTTGTTCAATTGTCTTTTCTAGGTTTTATTATGTCTCATCAGAACGATTCGTGTTGTACCAATAAATAGATTTATTCGAACTATATTTTGAGACTAATAACATAATTTTATGTTATTCTTATACAGTTGTAACAATGGGAAAAAGGCAACAGCCACAGTTGAACCCAGCAACACCAACGGACGACGAGTTTTCACTAAAGGCAACATTCCCGAAGATAGGCAACATATCTGCAGGTTCCTTCAACTTGGTAGAGCCAATGAACTACTTGTACATTAGAATAGTTAAAGCTAAAAATCTTTATGGGGGTGAAGATCATCCTGAATATGACCCATATATTCAAGTCAGGATTGGAAACTATCGCGCCTCTACTAAACATATAGAAAAGAATCCTAACCCTGAATGGAATCATGTTTTTGCTTTCTCTAAAGACCGTGTTCACTCCTCCATGTTAGAAGTATTTGTAATGAGCAAAGGAGACGAGAGAGATGATATCAAGGGTAGAGTGTGGCTTGATGCTACTGAGGTTCCTATCAGGGTTGCACCAGATAGTCCTTTGGCCCCTCAATGGTATAACTTGGAGAGCTTGAATAATGGGATGTGTGTGAATGGAGAGCTAATGTTGGCGGTTTGGGTAGGGACCCAAGCTGATGAGGCATTCACTGAAGCATGGCATTCTGATGCGGCTGGTGTAAGTGGTGAGTGCATAGTGAACACCAGGTCTAAGGTGTACATGTCTCCTAAACTTTGGTACCTAAGGCTGAATGTAATTCAGGTTAGGGACTTAGAGACAAAGGATAAGAATAGGACGACGCCTGAGGTTTTTGTGAGGGTTATTTTCAGGGATCTAATGAGGATGACTAAGATTTCTGTTAGCAGGAATCACAACCCAGTATGGAACGAGGACTTGATGTTTGTCGTGGCGGAGCCTTTTGAGAGTCCTTTGGTTTTGACCTTGGAAGACAAGGTTGGTAACAAAGAAGAGGTGATTGGAAAATGTTTGATTCATGTAGGGAGTTTAGAGAGAAGGCTTGTTGATAAGCCTGTTGATCCGAGGTGGTATAGTCTGGAGGGACCTACAAAACAACCAGTTGAAGGTCAAAATGGTGAAAACAATATCAACTTATTAACCAGCAAGATACAACTGAGGGCGTCTTTAGATGGTGGATATCATGTTTTGGATGAGACAACTCAATATAGTAGTGATCTACGACCAACTGTTAGACAATTATGGAAGCAGGGGCTTGGTGTGCTACAACTGGGTATTCTAAATGCTACCGGTTTGTCTTTGATGAAGAAGAACGCACAAGGAAGAACCGATGCATACTGTGTGGCTAAATACGGGCAGAAATGGGTTCGTACCAGGACAATAATTGATAGCACTTCACCTCAGTGGAATGAACAATATACTTGGGAAGTTTATGATCCTTGCACTGTAATAACAATTGGAGTGTTTGATAACTGTCATCTGCAGGGTACTGATGATGGAAAGACACAGGATTCTAGGATAGGTAAGGTAAGGATCCGAGTGTCCACTCTTGAGGCTGGTAGGACTTACACCTACTCTTACCCCCTTCTAAGTTTGCAGACTAATGGTTTGAATAAGATGGGAGAGCTTCAGTTAGCCATAAGATTTAGTTGCACCTCCATGTTCAACTTGCTCCAGATATACAGTAACCCTATTCTTCCTCAAATGCATTATACTCACCCTTTATCTTCACATCAACAAGTGTCACTGAGGCACCAAGCTACTCAACTGCTTGCTTCAAGGTTGGGTCGATCAGAACCACCCGTAAGAAAGGAGGTTGTCGAGTACCTGCTCGATTACGACTCCAATCTTTGGTGTATGAGAAGAACTTTAGCAAACTGTCATAGAATTAAACTCGTTTTTTCTAGTCTCGAAAATATTATCAAGTGGGTAGGTATTATTTGTAACTGGAAGATGCCTTGGCTAACGGCACTGGTGCACGTGATTCTGGTTATCCTAGTGTTATTCCCACAAGTACTTCTTCCGGGCATTTGCATGAACTTCTTTGTATGTGGGATCTGGAATTATAAAACGAGGCCACGAAACCCGCCACACATGGATCCTAAATTGTCTTGTATCAGCCAAACCTTACAGCGAGACTTGGAAGAGGAATTTGACAGAGTCCCAACAACATGCAACAATCAAGAGGACTTGAAGTTTCGTTACAACAGGTTGAGATTGGGTGCAGGACACGTTCAGACGATGTTGGGGGACTTAGCAGCACAACTTGAGAGAATGCAGTCATTGCTCAATTGGAGGGATCCGAGAGCTACTGGGTTGTTTGTGAGCTTTAGTTTGGTAGCAGGCTTCGTTCTCTATCTTATCCCTTTAAGAATCATGTTCATTCTGCTTGTGTTTTACATGTTAAGGCACCCTAAGCTCAAGAGCAAGCTCCCATCTTCTCCCTCTAACTTCTTCCGTAGGCTTCCAACTAGAGTTGACTCCCTGCTTTGATTCATATTGTATATTCTTTGAATTGTCAAAAAAATATTCTTTCTACCTGATACCCCATTTTTTGTAATTTTATGCGCTACCTTCGTTTTTTTGATAAGAAAATGTGCTTACAATTGAATGAACGATGTTTATGTTAGTAGTTCGGCAAATTACTAAAAAAATCAATAGCAAGTTTCATCCAAGTATTTTGGATTTGTTCTTTGGCCAAACGTTACAGTGGGTGGCATAATCATCATTAAGAGAGACTTTGGTGCGACCCATTAATTTGGCGATTCAATACTTCCGATGCTGAACAAATCGCAGTCAAAAACACAGCCAATCAATTTATATACACAACCAAATACGTTAAGCAGAAGTACACAAACTATCTCAGATGACAAGTATCATCTAACCCAGAAAAAAAAAAAAGACACTAAAAAATAAATTAGATCTTAACAGGGAACACCAAGGGTCCGTAATTACTACATACGGAGTAAAATATTTCAAAAGTTCCAGCCCCGTTCTTTATCCTTGTGGGTCTGTTTCCGAACCTCCCTTGTTGGAACTCGTCTGGCATTGCCAAGCAAAACCCTTTGCCCCAACTTACCTCGGCTACCGATCGAGATTCTAAGCTTCTCCATTCCAACATTCACGCCTCCTTTCCTAAGCTGTTGTTGCATTGGGGATTTGATTCTTTTCTGAAGACTTCTCCTCAATGCGCTGTTCACTCTTTTCAAACCTTTAGAGCTGCAGATAGGAAGCTCAACCTCCTCCCTCTCTTCTTCTTTCACCTCAACCAAGGGTTGAGGTAATGGTAAATTAGAATTTATGACTGTCATAGGTGTACTGGGTAATGGAATTAATGAGTTACGCCTTGTGTTTGTTGCTGCAGCTCTTTGCTGGGATATAGGACAAAGAGAAGCCCTGCCTGTTTTATTAGGCGCCTGCCATTGTAGCTCTCCTAGATCAGGATTATTTTCTTTTTCTAGGAAATCAATGTCCCTAACAAAGCCGTCTGACATATGAAAGGAAGATGGTGTTTGGTGGCTATTATGGTCAGGAAGAAAACGAGAGGGATTCGGAGTGTAAGCAGTGAGATCATTGGTATTCTTCGTATTTCCTAACGTTTTAGCCACAAGAGGTGGTCTCGTGGGTGCACTATTCTGTTCTTCAAACTGTTGCATCATATGTTGTTGCTGTTGCTCGGCTATCTTGGTGTCAACATGCTGCCTTGCTAACTTCCTCTCCACTAGGAGCTGTGTCTCCAATTCTTTCACCTGTATTATCAGAATGGTTAATTAAAGGCTCTTTTGTAGTTCATTAAACATAAGTCGCATGGTCGACGTTGAAACACACCTTTTCTTGCAAGATTTTGTTCTTTTGGTCCTTTTCTTTAACCCTCATCTCCAGACTGTGTACTGTTTCCTCCATTTTCTTAATCTGTACATCCTTCAACTTTGCCTCTTGCCTGGTCTTTTCAACCTGTAAATGGGAAAATCAAAGAGCAATTTACCCAACCCTAAGCTACGCTTACTGTACGTACATTTAGCTTGGAATCGGATAGTAAAATATTACCAGTTGCTTGTATCTTAGAAATTCAGCGTTGTCTAATTGTTTCTTAGCTGGACCCAACTCTACTCCTTTCACTCGGTTAGCAAAGTTTAGTGAGCAAAGAGTCTCACTCAAGTCATTCTCATTGGGACTGATCTGTACAAACATAAGAGCCTTGGAATCTCCCCCTGCAAAAAGATAAAACAGCATTTCAGCAATAGTTGATAGAGTCACAAAGCTCATCAATATTCAGAGCTAAACATCTCAAAAGACCTAGAGAATCTTGGAGTAGATGTGTAAGCTTAGAATTCCTGCAACGGAAAATGTAGGAAACAAGAGAAATGAGTGAGACATACCATACAATAAAAATAGGCGTAAAATTCTACAAACTAGTTGAGACCTCACCTAAACGGCACATGTTGACTTTTGTTTGCCAATGCGGATATGACATCACCGAGAGCAGCAAGAGATCTGTTTATATTCTGTGCTTCCTTTAGTCGTTCACCCTGTGCTTCCGTCTTAGCTATCCGTTCACTACCAGCTAGATCAACTAACCACAGCTTGCTTTTAATGCACTCTCCATTTAACAAATTCTCACCTTTCACCATCACACAATGCATACTGCATCACAGGTCAAAATAGCACTAAATAGGTTAGCAATGTAAAACTAGAGGAAATGAATGTGGTGTCAGAAAAATGTTAAGGAGCAGACCAGTGAGATCGGCTACTGTACTCATTGGCAGTGGTGGAGCCTACTGCCCTTGCGTTGCTTCCCGTCTTTAGAACATCCCAAACCTCACTCATGTTGCTTACATGTGCTTCAACCAATCCGGGAACGTGGTGCACTCCTTCACTAATCTGTCTTATCTCAAGCCTAGGACGTACGTAGAAGTAAATATCAGCAACTGATTAGTCTTAGCTTTAGGCTTCTGTGCATGCTTGTATTAATTATTCTACAGGTAAATGTTAGTTTTGGGTTTTGGTGCATGATAGTACATCAATAGATAATACATTCGACTGATAGTACCTACATTGGTGGAGGTAACAAGCAAGTACATTGACGATTACTCCGTGCAAAAAATAACAGAAGGAAAAAATATTCTTGTACAAATTTTACAAGGTCAGTTGGCATACCTCCTTGAAACTGCAGCTGGCTGAATACCAGAAGCTAACAAGTCTCTTATTTGCTCATTATAGACCTCCAAGACGCTTACACAAATTTCATATCGAAATAGCTCCTTTCTGTCATTAATAAGGCGGAATAGCTCTGACAAAGTCCTATAATTGACACCACGATCCTCTTCTGTGCCTTCCATGGTAAATGTCTTTCCAGTCCCAGTCTGCCCATAGGCAAAAATGCATACATTGTATCCATCTAGAACAGAAGTAGCAAATGGTGCGGTATCCTCAAATACGGAAGCTGGTTAAACAGGAAACTTATATGAGAACCAATTGTTGACCAAATTAAGTCTGCGTCAGTGAAGTACATGTAGAACTAAGTGGCTATCTGAAGTCACACTACCTTGATCTACTTGTGGATTGAAAACAGCATCGAACTTGTATGTTTTCCTTGGGAAGCCATTTGATCTGATGATAAGTTCTCCATTTCTAGCAGATTCAAAATCAACAGACACTCTAGCTCCTGTAACTATCTCCTCTGTATGCAGAGGCCTACAGCGGCAAAAGACCCGTATATTACCTGAAAATGAACAGAAGATTATTACCATTGCCATATTCTAATGCATGTAATTAAGGCTTTGGAGATTCCACAAAAACATGGAGGAATTCTAGGTACCTTTCAACTCCAAAACTTTATTATAAAGTTCTTTCCTCTGCTTCTCCCCGTCAGTGATTTTCATCTTCAGCTCATCATGATAGGCTACTTGTTGAGTAACTATCAACAATGTAAGTGGAATTATTAGAAATAACCAAATCAGAAATAAATAGTTTTGAATACATTAATCATATCATCTGATATAGCTGCATTACTTGTGGCTTGAACAGTAGACTTAATTTCATCCATATCTTGAAGGCAAATTTTGTACTTCCGTGCTTCCTCTGATATAGAAATTTGTTCCATTTTCAAAATCTGAGATTTGGTTACAAGTCAAGACAGTTTCACAATAACATAGCAAAAGCCTAGGCCTTAAAATTAAGTACCAATACCTTCAATTGTCTCTTTAAGTCACGTAAGGCAGAAAACCATTTACTCTTTTCTTTCACTTGTCCCTCCACAGCAAATGCTGCAATTTGATTAATAGCCATCAGTCGACAACAATACAATGTTACTCGAATTTGGGAGACAGGTAAAAATCGGCAATACCTAAAGATCCAACATGCATTGATTTGCGCATGAGCTCGCTTTGGAGTTCGTGCAAGGATTTCAAAGCCTTTTGGCACTCATCACTTCTAGTTTGATTTTCTCTTCTCAACTCGTCTATGGCATTTCTTGCTTCTTCAAGTTCCAGCTTTTGAACTGCATAATCATTTTGTAGCTTCTCAATATCCTCCTCCATGTCCTGAGACCCATCGCTATCCCTATCCTGTACTTGTAAACTAACTACATCAGCAAGTTCACTTGCAACTTTGGCTTCTGATGTTGGCTTTGAAGCAAGCTCAAAGGAAGCATTTCCTTCGAATCCACTTTCTTTAGATGAGTGCCAAAATGATGAGAACTTGGAAGAGTCGTGGGTATCCCTAGAGGCATCGGGTTCAACTCCGTCAATGCCTTCTTCTAGCGACAATACAACAGAAGATGCCCTATCCTTCTGAGCTGCACTCTCATAGCAAATAGGGGAGTCCAGACAACTCTGCTTGGGAATATCAGGCGACCTAGAACACATAACCAACTCAGGCGAGCTTAAGGAAACACTCGACATCAATTGGCCTGCAATTCGTATTTAAACTGTCAACATTCAATTCGCATTGCAGACGACTACAAGCAAAAAAAAAAGTATTGATATGGTCATCCAGTTATGTCATTTACCCTTGCTTGGGTCTCCTTTGAACAGATCGCAAAATCGGCGTGGACTAATAATCTCCATGCTTTTATGTACCCCAGTGATATCTAATTCATAAAATTTAGAATGTCAAATCACAGTAATACCAATTATAATAAAACTAAATAGGACAAAAATTCCATTGAAATCTCAAACCCTAAATCACTATAACTAAGTATCAGCCAAATTTCAAAATTTCTATTACAATATCACATTGGCTCGGTTTCACCATTTCTAGGGTTTGGTGAGCCGATTTAAGAGAGATAAAATATGCTGCAGCAGCAGCAGCAGCAACAACAACAAAAACAAAATAAAAAAAGGATAAAACCCAATATTAGGGTTGAAGGAAGAATTAGTTAGACAGAGTAGGATGATTTACCGTAAGAAGAGGAATGTGATTGACGAGAAACGACGTCGGTTAGAAGAAGGGGATCATGCCATGGATTGTCTTCTTCTTCTCCCATAGATACACAACAACAAATGTGAGCGTTAAACTGTCTTTATTTTGAACAGAGAAAAAAGAAAGAAAAGTTTTTTGAGGGAAAATGATTATGAATTATGATTACGTTAAAGGAAGAAGATGCATTTTTGATTTTGATCGTTATTGCTCTGGAGTGAGTAGTATTTTTGCGTGTTTCCGTTGATAGGTTTCAAATTTGAATTTGTGTCAAACCCATATTTTCCGAACCCAATTTGCCTAAATATCAGCGATAAATTATTTCAAACAGCAACTCTTCTATAGGACCGTCCTATAATATATGACTGACTCAAAAGGAGAAAAACCCAAAGTTACACATAATATTACAACTAGTTTGAAAGCTCGGACGAATGAGTTAATGACCTTGATTATTTTAAAACTAAGTTATAGAACATTATCGAATAGGTGTTTCGAAGTTCAAATCCGGGTGTCACATAATTCTAAAAAAAATGAAATATCTTAATCCCTTATGGTCTCTTGATACGTACTTGATTCTAAGCAATAAGTAGCCTCTAAAGTTTTGTTATCTCGAATTCTAGCAAAATTTATTAAATAATAATCATCATAGGTGTAAGCCAATCGGGGCGCTTTGATAGCCCTTATGATTAATATAAAGATAGGTGTTTCGAAGTTCAAATCCGGGTGTCACATAAATCTAAAAAAAATGAAATATCCTAATCTCTTATGGTCTCTTGATACGTATTTGATTCTAAGCATTAAGTAGCGCCTCTAAAGTTTTGTTATCTCGAATTATAGCAAAATTTATTAAGTACTAATCATCATAAGTGTAAGCCAAATTGGGCGCTTTGATAACCCTTATGAATAATACAAAGACATGTGTGAAATTAATGAATAGTTTACATACATTTACTATATTTTGGTAGGGAGAATAAAGCAAATGTAAACTATCGATTTTGAGACGGAGGGGTATATATTTTGTTTGAACCATATACCTACCCTTCAAATATGGACAATTTACTTACACATATCATTCTTATAAGTTAGTCATTTCAAATTTTTTTGTTCAATTAATAAGACCGTCTTACATAATAATAATAATAATAATTAATCTTCTAATTACTGATACATAGAGTTCATTTTTATGTTCTTCTTTTACAAAGCACATATAATGTATACTCATCGTCTAATTAATAAGACCGTCTTACATAATACTCCCTCCATTTTCCTATTTTCACACCATTTCCTCTTTTTGACAAATTATCTATTTTCACCCCATTTCTCTTCTTTCCTTATTTAGACTAACTTTTTCATTCTTAATTTAATCATTCTTTTCACCCCACTGACATCTATTTTATTACTTTTTTGTTTTTTAATCTTTCTTTTCACCCCCCTTACACTCTTTTATTACTTTTTCATTCTTTAATAATTTTCTTAATATGTGTGTAAAAAGAAATGGGGTTAACAAAAAAATGGAGGGAGTAATAATAAGACCGCCTATGTTTTTGGCAACTATAAGCAAACATACAATTTTGTGACAACAAAATTATAGTTTGTTAAATTTTAATTTTAACCGTTAATAATATAAACTCTTAAAAGCTCTCTTTCACAATAGTTAAGTGACTCAAAATATTTTGGGTTTATTCCCAAGTTTCAAAGATGGCTTCTATTTCTAACCATAAGTTCACCCTACATTTTGCATGCTAATCTTTCAATGTGGGACAAATCTACTATTTATACGTAGTATATTCACAACACCTCAATTATTTTTCAATGTGGGACAAATAACATACTAATAAATACACCATATTTTTCACACCTAGCTCAACATCCAACCCGAATCCCGAAATAGAGACAATTACTCATTATATCTAATAGCAGTTATATTTAATATTTAATAATATGAGCAAATACTATATGTTAATATTCGTACATTCAACATCCAATCCGATTAATAATGAGCAAATACCAACAAACTAATCTTATCTAGAGTCTAAAGTTTTTCTCACGTATAACATTTGTGCAATTTTATCTTATTGCTAACAAACTAATCTTATCTAAAGTCCAAAGTTTTCTTACGTATAAAATTAATATTTTTTTCTTATAAATATTAAGTAGTTTTTAAGGGTAGGACTCTCTAGATAATGAAAAAAATGTTAAAACTTGAAAAATTAACATTATGTAACGTTACTTTTAAAGTCTCTTATATAATTAGAATACTACTGATGTATGTTCGTTATTTAAAAATTCAGCTTAAAAATTAAAAAATAAATAACTTATTGCTAAACTACTAAATTTGAGTAGAAAAGGAGATGATATAACAATATATAATTATATGATTGTAAAACCGCCAAAATCAAAATTATAATACAAATAAATTTCACTATTGTGCAGGTAATAATACAAACTCTTATAAAAACTATCTAAGACAATATTTAAGAGACTCAAACGATTTTGGATTAGTATTTAAATTCCAAGGATGACTCGTATTTATAATCATAGGATCACCCCACATTATGGTAATCTTTCGATGTGAGACAAATCTACTATTTATAATAATAGGATCAGCACACCTTATGTTAATCTTTCGATGTGGGATAATTCTACTACTATTTATAATAGAGTGACCACCCCTTATGGTAATTTTCTGATGTGGGACAATTCTACTATTTATACGTAGTATGTTCACCACATCTTATTATTTTGCAATGTGTGACATATAATATACTAAAAATTACATCATCTTTTTTGCACCTAGTTCGACATCAAACTCGATTTAATAACGTTTTGTTCTTTGGATTTTCCCCCCTTATTAACTGATGTATGAACTCTTTTTGTAAGTCTTTTAATTTAAGTCCATATTTAAACCAAAAAAAAAGGTTGAAGACAGATAATTCCGTCTTAAATAAAAAATCATGGATAATAAAATACAAATAAATTTGGTATTAAGACTACATAAGCTGTTATGGCCTATGGATTTTTTAGAAAAATGTTTTTGTAGCATTTTATTATGAGTGTGTTGACAGTTGTTATAGCTAATATGGTAGCTGAACTTTGAGCTCTTTGCTATACTTGGATGAGTAGGTCTCTTAAGAGACGATCTCTTAATATACTAAAACTTGGGAGAGACGGTCTCTCACTAAGTTATTGAGAGACCAATCTTTCGTACCCTTTTATTTGTATTTCGTACCCCTTTTATTGTTGATCGTGACATAGTAATTTCATACCTATTTACATAATAAATTTACTCATTTTATCATTAATCATAATTTGTACCTATTTTATTACTTTTAGTACCACGTTTTCTTAAAATCGTACAATGGTCTCTCAATAAAGCTTATTAAGAGGAGTAGGTCTCCTGAGAGACGGTCTCTTAATAAGCTTTATTGAGAGACCATTGTACGATTTTAAGAAAACGTGGTACTAAAAGTAATAAAATAGGTACAAATTATGATTAATGATAAAATGAGTAAATTTATTATGTAAATAGGTATGAAATTACTATGTCACGATCAACAATAAAAGGGATACGAAATACAAATAAAAGGGTACGAAAGATTGGTCTCTCAATAACTTAGTGAGAGACCGTCTCTCCCAAGTTTTAGTATACTTGGATTTCTTCAACTGTTGTCTGCTTAATTGTTTGACTAATATTCAGTGAGTTGGTCTCATTGTACTGAAATCATACCTAATTCATTTTTATATTCTCATTCTCATTAATTGAATTAATCAATATTAATCACTTTTAAGACTTATTAATTATGGATATCATGCATACTTATTGTTACATTTATTAGTTAGTCTTATCGGTGTTCGATTGTTAGATTAAAGTATAATATAATTAGATAATTGAATCAAGAAAATCAAGGTCACTTGTATCAATTTAACTGTTAGAGCACAACAAATGTAACATATAAGATAACTGTAACAAATAAGAGCTTTTTAAGACAATACTTAAGAGACTCAAAAGATTTTGGGTTAATATTTAAGTTCAAAGGATGACTCATATATATAATCATAGGATTATCACACCTTATGTTAATCTTTCGATGTGGGATAATTCTATTATTTATAATTGGATGACCACACCTTATGCTAATTTTTCGATGTGGGACGATTCTACTATTTATACGTAGTATGTTCATCACACCTATATTATTTTTTCAATGGGTTACATATAACATACAAAGAAGCACGTCTTCTTTTTCTCGCCTATTTCGACATCCTATACTGTCTATTAATAATCGTACTTTTTTTTTTCTTTTTTTTTTGTGCAAATGATTTGAAATTCATACTCTAATAATTTTTTTTTTTTTTAAATTATATAATTTTTTTACGATAGTTTTTTATCAAATGAATTGTAAAATATTTTTTTATAAAAATTATAAACATGACTTGGATATATAATATAGAAAATATATATTATAATAACTAAATAATATTCACTTTATTTTTTATATTATATTGTGAAGATATGATACAAACTTTTAAGAGCTCATTAAGATAATAATTAAGAGACTCAAAAGATTTGGGTTAATATCCAAGTTTCAAGGATGCCTCATATTTATAATCATAGGATTATATGTCACGATCAACAATAAAAGGGGTACGAAATACAAATAAAAGGGTACGAAAGATTGGTCTCTCAATAACTTAGTGAGAGACCGTCTCTCCCAAGTTTTAGTATACTTGGATTTCTTCAACTGTTGTCTGCTTAATTGTTTGACTAATATTCAGTGAGTTGGTCTCATTGTACTGAAATCATACCTAACTCATTTTTATATTCTCATTCTCATTAAATTGAATTAATCAATATTATTCACTTTTAAGACTTATTAATTATGGATATCATGCATACTTATTGTTACATTTATTAGTTAGTCTTATCGGTGTTCGATTGTTAGATTAAAGTATAATATAATTAGATAATTGAACCAAGAAAATCAAGGTCACTTGTATCAATTTAACTGTTAGAGCACAACAAATGTAACATATAAGATAACTGTAACAAATAAGAGCTTTTTAAGACAATACTTAAGAGACTCAAAAGATCTTGGGTTAATATTTAAGTTCAAAGGATGACTCATATATATAATCATAGGATTATCACACCTTATGTTAATCTTTCGATGTGGATAATTCTATTATTTATAATTGGATGACCACACCTTATGCTAATTTTCCGATGTGGGACGATTCTACTATTTATACGTAGTATGTTCATCACACCTATATTATTTTTTCAATGGGTTACATATAACATACAAAGAAGCACGTCTTCTTTTTCTCGCCTATTTCGACATCCTATACTGTCTATTAATAATCGTACTTTTTTTTTCTTTTTTTTGTGCAAATGATTTGAAATTCATACTCTAATAATTTTCTTTTTTTTTTAAATTATATAATTATTTTACGATAGTTTTTTATCAAATGAATTATAAAATATTTTTTTATAAAAATTATAAACATGACTTGGATATATAATATAGAAAATATATATTATAATAACTAAATAATATTCACTTTATTTTTTATATTATATTGTGAAGATATGATACAAACTTTTAAGAGCTCATTAAGATAATAATTAAGAGACTCAAAAGATTTGGGTTAATATCCAAGTTTCAAGGATGCCTCATATTTATAATCATAGGATTAACCCACTTTGTTAATCTTTCGATGTGGGACAATTCTATTATTTATACACGGTATATTCTCCACACCTACATTATTTTTCAATGTGGGACATATAATCTATTAAAAACTAAGAGGTACACTATCTTTAGTATGTGCAAATAATATAAAATTTATACTCTAATGATAACATTTTTTATCACGAATCTAATTATATTATTTTCATATTTTTTTAATAATACTTTGTTGTCAAATGAAATGGAAAAGTTTTTAAATAAAAATTGGAAATATCACTTGAATATAATTTAGGAAATATATATATTATAATAATTAAAAGATTTCTCACTTTATTTTTTACATCAAATATTATTATTTATAATACTTTCCTAAATTGATTTTTGATGATGTGGACGCTCTAGAATCGCTCGAAAAAAGCCTCTTTTATAAATATATATAGATAGATTATATTTCAGTTTTATTTGGATTACCCGATATCTTATAATGAATACCGACATATTTAAATATGCAAGTTATCAAGATAAAGTATTATGTTACTAAAATAAACAATTTTTTTTACATATATTAACTAACTTAGTTGGACTTTGTGCCATTAAACTAGTCTTTTGCTAAGAATGGTCTATAGAATAATTAGTGTACTTCAAATCCTCCACAATTTTAATAAATTACCCAAGCTACTCGTTCTACCCCAAACACTTCAATTACACTATCGACAAATAAAAAAGAACAACTAATTTCGAGTAACAAATAATTAACGAACCAATTAAAACAATCAAACTAACGAAACAAATCTTATCTATATAAATACAAGAACATTTAACCCCTTCTCCTTCATCCACGTCATCACGTACAACCTTTTTTTAAAAATAAAAAAAAAAGTGGATCCACAGCAAAGAATATGGAATTATTTAATGAAAAATCTATTATGTTTATGTTTTGTACGTAAATGTTTACATTTATGTTTTATACGTAAATATTAATGAATAATCTAAAAAAAAAGAGTTCCGTGCAAATTTTTTTCTACAATAATAAATTATAACAATAATGATAAAGTACAATAAATTACACCAATTGATAAAAATCAAGTATCTTGCTAAAATTATTTACTTAATAGCTACGAATATGTTCACAACCAACTAATTTTGTTTTTAAAAGTAGATTTTGTATTAAAATAAATATAATAATAATAATAATAATAATAATAATAATATTGTTAAAAAACGGTAGATCTATCTTTATAAATACAGAAACATTTCATGCAAATCCGTGCAGCCACGTCACCACATCCAGTTTTTTTTATAAATTATTAAATGCGGGACCCACAACAAAGATTAAGGAATTAATTAACGAAAAACCGTCTATGTTTATATTTTGCACGTAAATAATTACGTTTATGATTTGTACGTAAATATTAAAAAATAACGATGGTATGTACGTAAACATTAATAAATAACGATATATAAATAATTTATATTACAATAAATGTCAAAATAATTAAATTTATGAACTTCTATATTATGTGTATATGATATATTGATATGTATGCGTTATGGACGTTTAGCTGGTGATTATTATGATTTATGATTAATGATTAATAGGATTCAGTTAATTTGACGAAAAATTGAAAATAAGAAAGATGGGAGAAGTGGAATCAAAGGTGGAGTAACGTGAGGGGTGTAGAATAAATAAAAGCAAGAAAGAAATGAAGAGTAAGTAGTAAAATGGGTTTTTTTTAGACAAACGTGTACTATTTTATAGAAACATAAGGTTCTATTAAATACACACCAACTAAAGCGTAAACCGAGGGGCATTAGATGCCCCTAAACTAGAAGAAACCCAACTAACATAACTAGTAATACAAACAAACTCGGTAGAAATACAAAGACGACGCCTCTTACGCGGTGAATGGTAGAAGGCATCGAACTGGATTGGACAATCTTCTGTTCTTTTAGAGCTGACAACCATTTTCGGAGTCGTAAATCTGGAGTAGACAGTAGAACCTCCAACCATTACCATCGATTTATTCTTGAATTTAGCGCGATCACGACCCATTAAACGTCGGCTACAAATCTTGCTTGAGTGTGTCTTCACGGCTGAAAAGATAAACAAACTTTGACTTGACAAATGGTCAGAACTGTCCATTCCAAATTGCTCCAAACGTGTATTTTTGACCATTGAAACCTCTCTAACCTCAATGATGGGATCGAAAATCCTCTCAGTCGATAAGCATGGTCTCTTGACTTCAAGAGGCTGATCCTCTTCATCAGTGAAGTTGTTCGGCTGTCCCAGTGAAATGTCCATGGCTGTACAAAGATTCACGGGCAGAGGAGACGAAAAGGGAACCGCGGCTTCACATGAAGAACTTTCATGGGGAGTTCCCGTCGAGGTAGAAGTTTTAGAGAATAGGGGGCGAACTATTAAAGAGGCCCCGGATTTTGGATGAAAAAATTGCAGCTTCCTTCCTAGCAATAAGTTCTCGTAATCGTTGGACGATAGAAACAAATTTTTATGGGCCTGTTTTTTGTTGGAGAAGGAGTAATTGGTAGAGCCAAGGGTAGAGGTACCAAAACGGTTACAATCACTCTTAACTGACAAAGATGGGTGAGTTGCAGAGATTGTGGCGGAATCCGTATTCATGTCAGAAATCTTGTTACTTCCATTTTGAGGAGCACTTATATCAGCAGGCAACAACTCCGTGCTACTACGAGCAACTTGATTCCCTATCTCAAAAGGCACAGACATAGTATCCACAACAGGCTGAGCATGATGGATCGAATTCTTACCTTTCTTGTTCTTTCTAAGGGGGTCAAAATGATAAGAACTAGTACAACCCAAATCCTTTTTATCTATTATAGATGAAGTAGATTGTCTAGCACACCAATTCTGTTGATCACAGTTTTCAGTCATAGTAACATTATTTGAGCCACTGGCTTCTTGACATACTAGCGAAGAAATGGGCCGTTTCCCTTTTCGAATATCAATTAGCTTTAAAAGAATCGTCCACCACACGCTTACCATTTAGGTTAAAAACATGAAGCTTTCTAACTTCATCCAACTCACGAAGAATATCGTTATTTTGAGGCTCCACCGAGACCGCCTCCTCAAAAGTGCAGCGAGCCTCAGATAACTTATTCAAACTTCTAAGAGCGACAGCTTTACGAAAGAGGGTCTTGGCATGGTGAGGATAAAAATTCAAAACCATTGAACATAGAATTAATGCCCCATCGAAAGCACGTAATTTAATAGCAGAAGCAGCTAAATTTAAAGACAAAGAAATTGCTAGGCTTGAAAGAGAGTTTAAATCAAGATCGGACACATCCTTCAGAACATCACTCAAGAGACGACATGCTTTGTCATAGCAGGCACTCGCCTCGACAAACTGATTTTGTCTAAAAAGGTCATTACCTAAGTCTTTAAAGGCATGAATTTTAGAAATGGGGGAAGCATCTAAAAGGGAATAAACAAGATTCAAGCTATCACCATCCTCTGACACAACATAACCATGGAAATAACCAAAGAACTCAAGAAAATCGGCACAAGATGTATGATTCATGAGGTAGTCGATCTAGCTGATAGAAAAGGTTTAGAAAAAGCAGCAATTAAACAACACCAACAGAGTACACCTAACAAACACGTACCAAAGCAATATTACTAAAATCAAACAAATTATAAAAGCAAGATAACAAACCACAACTCAGAGAAATTAAAATGAACACAAAGAAACCGTATGACCGATTCAGAAGTGACAAAAGGAGGACGGGAAGCGAGGTAACATCCGACCACCACAAAGACGGAATCTGGACAGACAACCACCAAAACTTTTTCGAAATATGGAAGCTTGAAGCTTCTCGCCGGCGACCTGAAGGGTGCTGGTGAGGCCGCCGGCGAGAAACGAAGAAAATATGGCGGTGGTGTTCGGGTTTAGGCGGTTAGGGTTTTGGGAAATCGATTTGGGGTTTTTTTTTCAATCAACTTATGAAGAGTACTAGCAAGCAGCAACATGCCATCATACAACAAGATCGTAAGACCATTGTCAGATCGTCCGAACAAAGAAACATAAATGGAAAAAAGGTGGAGCCACTGCGTTCGAACCCAAGCATAGACGTAGAAGTGTAGAACCACCACATGATTATGTTGGAAAATAGGGGCTTTTATGCCTTGAATGTTTTTCCATTTGTCCCACATTGGTATTGAAAGGCTTGTTTCATGTGTTTATATAACACCCCTTAACATACCATATCACTACTGGATCAAGGGTGGCTTTTATGGAAGCCTTGTGAGGTGCTTAATTCAGCTTGCACACGCGCGCGCCGTGCTCGAGCCCGGCCCGGCCCGGCCCGGATCCGGATTCGTGATTTGGCAGGCGGGCTGTGCCTATCTTTTTGGGCCGGATCTGAGCTGCGTATTGGGCTTTGTTTTGTGTTTGTTAGCTGAGTTGAATAAGTCAATCAAGCTGACTATTTAGTGGGGAGAGTCTTACTCCCACTAACTCGGATTGAGGCTGAGTTTCAGAAGTCGGTTTTGGCTTCTGTAACTGCTCCTAATTCTCTATAAATTCGAGCCTCTCTGCAGTTTTTTCAACACAAAACAATTCACTACTCTTCTCCGTTTTCTCTTCTTTTCTTCTCTAAATATTTCTGGGTAAAGATTAAAATCGTTCCAGGCTTCTCCAGTCTCGAGTGGGCGTTTCTGGAAGGCAGCAGTAGTGTAATCCTTGGGAACTACCGGTCATTTGTTGATCGCCACCACGGTCGTACCGGAAATAGTTTTCAAGGCAGTGGTTCTCTTCCACGTCACTACTAATCTCGTTCGGTATTTCTGATCTCTTTTTCATTGTTACTGCTCTACCCGAATAACAATTTAAAAACTATTTGCTGTTGCTATAACAATGTCGTCTGTCTTATCAAAAAATCTTCCTGATTTGACTAAGCTTGAACAATTAGACGGTAATAACTATAAATGATGGTCACAAAAACTTCTGATGTTTTTTGAGCAATTAGAAATTGATTAACGGCTGTTTAATGACCCTTCTGCTCTTGTTAAGGAAGTAGCTACTGCTGCGTCTGTCGAGGATACTCCTCCTGTTATTTCTGTCGTTAAGTCAAATGAAGAGACTATTAAGAAATTTGATAAGGACAATAAGACTGCTAGATGTCAGCTTCTAAACAACATGACTGACACCCTTTTTTACCTGTTTATGGTTCATAAGTCTGCCAAACTGATATGGGAGTCCTTAGAGGCTAACTATGGGGCTGATGACGCGGGCAAAAAGAAATATGTTGTGGGTAAATGGCTGCAATTTCAGATGGTTGACGGGAAACCTATTATGGATCAAGTACATGTCTACGAGAATTTATATGCTGATGTTGTTAACGAGGGTATGAAATTAGATGACGTTTTCGTGGCTAATGTACTGCTGGAAAAATTCCCTCCTTCCTGGCCTGACTATAGGAACCACCTTAAGCATAAGAAAAAAGACATGTCTCTCCAAGAACTAGTAGGACACATGAGGACTGAAGAGGCAAATCGCCTTAAAGACAAACCTGTTGTAACACCCCCATTTATTTAGGAGCCTTTAGCTAGACATTCCCAAATAAATAGGACTGTTACCATCTCGGTTTCCCGAGGTAGTGAATAACAAAGTACAACAAACCAAAGTACTTTAGATTAAAATTTAGCGATTACATGTTTATCAATTACAACTCGCAGCGGAAATAAATAAAGTGAATGATTAACTATCTGATCTAGACTTCTAGGTAGACTGGCCAAAATCTTCACGCATCCCCATAAGCTCCCACGTCAGTTAATCTTTAGTACCTGTCAAATTTGCTCCACATTATGGTTCATCACAGGTGTTCACGAATACACAGTCAACCACGAGGTTGAGTAGGAATAAACTAAACAACAATAATAATCCAACCAAAATAGACATCCTTCAAATTCTCATCACTTCATCCGTACAACTCACTTACGTCATCGACAAAAGAGCACAACCCCTTACCACCGTGTTATGCTCAATCGGCAGTAGTACTTGCGTACCATGCTCACTGGGCAAAGTACCCTCCGTACTATGCTCAACTATCTGGCAGTAGCAATTACTTGCTATGCGCAACTGGCAGTAACAATCACTTGTTATGCATAACTGGCAGTAACACACTCCGTGTTATGCTCAACTGAACAACCATCGCACCACACCATACATAACCAACAACAATGAACAATAACAATCCAGTTATCCGGCTCCGTCAACAACTTAGCATACACATATACTCCGTCTCCAATACTCATTCATAATATTAACATTAACCTCGTCATCCATCACAATTCAATATACGTTCACATAATAATAAAATATGAGTTGAGTAGGAAATTCCTACCTGTATAGCAAGCAGCTCCAATGAATACAATCCAAACACGTAGAAATCCAAATAAAGTTTCTCAACGAATTCTCTAACATAAATAATTATTCCATTATTAATTATACATTATTCTCATTCTTATTTATCAATTCATAAATTATATTAATTATTTTGTTATAACGTAAACTTAGTAATTAAAACCCGTCTCAATTATTTTATAATTCCCGTCTAAAAAATAAACCAATCAGCCCACAATACCCAACTCACACTACCCATGAAATACACGCACAACTCCCCCCTTTTAACCGTCTAAAAACCATCACAATCACCCAACCATACACCCCAAACAACTCACGACAACACCTCATTCAACCCGTTTAATTTACCCAAACCCGACACAACCACCTCTACCACCTGCCCCACCGTGAGACCCCACTGCCGACAACCCAGCCAAGGTCCCAACCACCTTCAAGGTCTGCCACAACCACCAGGGACCCACGCCCTAGCAGCAATAACCACACACATCATCGAAAATACCGAAAACCCGACAATTAACTCCTCCATACACCACCGCATCTTAAACCCGTCACCAGCACCACCACAGTCACCCCCACCACCTCCGGCCACCACCATTGACACCACTGTCACATGAAGGTCCCAAAGGTGGTTCCTTTCCCCCGGAAAGTCAACAACGCAGCCACAGTGCTCGTCTTAAGACGACCACGCGCACAACCTCAATTCCCCTATTTTTTTCCTGTTTTACGACCACTAACACCACAAACAACCACCTAAGCCACCACAACACCACCATTGGGGTCGACCACACCACCAGCTTCCATCCCCTTCATACCCAGGTCAAGGCAACGGGTATTAAACGGTTCTCATCGTGTTTAAACAACAATCTCCCCTAGCTCGTAATTCCAGCAACCATCGCGCAAAACACCAGCCTTGACCACCTGCTACCACTTACTGGCGTCGACTAACCACCCTGAGCCAACCCCAACCCAAGTCCAGGTCAGATAAGTCAAGGCCAAGGTTTTAAACCGTGTAAACCCATATTACAACCTTTTCACACCACCCTCGAAAACACCCTTCGAACACCGTTTTCCCGTCGGTAAATGGTGGTCAAACGGAGGTCTGGTCACACCCTGGTAGTCCACGATCGTGGTCACGGTCACGGCTAACCTTATGGTGGTCTAGAAAGCGAGTTATGGTAGTTATAAAATTAATACATTAAATTATAAGACGGTCTTACCTCGAGGCGATAATTAAATCTAATTCTCCTTCTTTTCTCTTCTATATCTCCTCCTTTATAAATTACTCAGATTTTTATGAAGAATAAGGTCTATAGTTGTATGTTCCCATCTATTTATATAGGTAGGTTAAGGCTGTAAGAATCTAATTAGGAAATATGTAATTTACTATATTATTAATATTATTAATATTATTAATATTATTAATATTATTATTATTATTAATATTATTATTATTATTATTATTATTATTATTATTATTATTATTATTATTATTATTATTATTATTATTATTATTATTATTATTATTATTATTATTATACAATTACACATACTATTATAATTATCATTATTATTTTGTTACTTGCGCAAACTGAGCCACACCCAAAGAATCTACACGGCCCAATTAACTAATCCCGACTCATTCATTATTTTATTATATTATTCCCTCTTATTGCAATTATTATTATTAGTGCGATTATTATTAATTAACGTCTTATTTGCATTTATTATTAGAAATGCCATTAATTAATTATTTAAATCACATAAATTATTCTCATAAATTATTATTAAATACGAGGTATTACACCTGTTAGTCAATATGTGAATGCTTCTGTTGCTGCTGTTAATGCTAATCTAGTTGAGTCTGGTGGTTCATCTTATACTGAGAAGTTCAAGGGTAAGGGTAAGGCCAAGGTTGGTCAGGGTAAGAACCAGGGTCCGGCTAAGAAGAATGGTCCAGGGAAGCATACCAAACCAGTTGCTAAGATTCAGAAACCAAAGGGTCCTATTGTTTGCTACGTCTGTGGGAAAACTGGTCACAAAGCCTACCAGTGCACTGAAAAGAAAACTGCTGAAGCTAATGTTGCTGTGACTGATGATGTCATTGCTGCGGTGGTTGTGGAAGCTAATCTGGTGGGTTAGTTGCTGAATGAGTCTTGGATACTGGCGCTTCCAGACATCTCTATGCTGACAAGGGTTTATTTGCTGAGTTCGAGGAGGTAGCTGATGGGGAATGTGTCTACATGGGTAATTCTTCATCTGCAATGATCACAGGCAAAAGCAAGATATTTCTCAAACTCACCTCGGGGAAAACACTTGCTCTCACTAATGTTTTATTTGTACCCTCATTGCGTCGAAACCTCGTGTCTGGTGCCTTATTGAACAAAGCTGGTTTGAAACTTGTTTTTGAGGCTGACAAGGTTGTAATGTCGCGTAATGGGGAATTTGTGGGCAAGGGTTATCTTTCCGGGGGACTTTTTGTATTGAACACTGATTCAGTTTTTAATAATATTGCATCTACTTCTGCTTATATCGCTGAGTCTATTGATGTCTGGCATGGTAGATTAGGTCATGTGAATGTTGACTATATTAAAAAACTTAGAACTATGAGCTTAATTCCAAGTTTATCGAGTCAAGAATTCTCTAAATGTGCTAGCTGTGTTGAGGCTAAATTCACAAAGAAACCTAGTAAACCTGTTACAACTAGGAATACGAGTCTTCTTTACCTTATTCACACTGACCTAGCTGACTTCAAAAATATTGCAAGTAGAGGTGGTAAAAATTATTATGTTACTTTTATAGACGACTGTTCAAGGTACACCCGTGTTTATTTGCTTAAGACTAAAGATGAAGCAGAACAATCGTTTATAAACTTTAAAAATTAAGTCGAAAATCAACTCGACAGAAAAATCAAAAGGGTAAGGTCTGATAGAGGTGGCGAGTATAAGTCTAGTTATCTAGCCGACTTTTGTGATTCTAAAGATTTAATACATGAGACTACTCCACCTTACTTACCTCAGTCTAACGGTGTAGCTGAACGTAAAAATAGAACCTTAAAAGAGATGATGAATGCTATGCTTTTAAGTTCTGGCCTGTCTGACGATATGTGGGGGAGGGGGGGAAGCAATACTTTATGCTTGTCACATTCTTAATTGTGTACCTCGTAAGAAAATTGACAAGACACCCTACGAGATTTGGAAGGGCTATCCTCCTAACCTGAGTTACCTTAGGGTATGGGGGTGATGTGACTCATATTTGCGCACATTTAGTCCCTTAATTCAGCCTATTTTGCATATTACTATAGCGTTCCATAGCCATTTTATCCGTCAAATGCCTTCTATTTTGCTTTCCTATTGCATTTTGTTTGTTTTGTAAGAAAGAAGACAATTAGGCAGAAATTCCCGTCTCTCGTGCTCATTTGAAAGGTTATTGATGATATTGGTTGAACGAGTATGGAAGGAGAGGCAAGAACTAAGATCAACAATGCAAGAATAAGAAGTATGCGAGGGGAAGAAGCTAAAGCACTCTGAAGAACAATCCGAGCGTCCTAGCTTCAAGACGCTCGTCGCCACCTCAAGTAATTCGAGCGTCCCGACTGTCAAGCCGCTCGTCTCCTCTGCCCACAATCCGAGTGTCTTCCCCCTTTGCACGAGCGGACCGTGGCAACTTCAGCAATATGCTCATCTCCTCGAGAATACTTGCATTTCCCTACTTAGAACTTAGAATTGTTAATTACTAATTTAACCTTATTTAACCTAATGATGCACTACTATATATACCCCATTTTGGTAATAATCAAGAGGAGGAGGGGGGGGGGTTCCACATTAGATTACTCTTCAATCTTTCCACAAATCACACATTAATCTCTCCTTAATTATTGTTCAAGTTTCTTACTTTTGGGTAATTGAAGATTATTGGGTTATTATTGGAGGATTGACAACCCTTCATCAATCAATCAAGTTCTCTTCTTTTATTTTTGCTTTATTATTTGAATCATCTCAAGTTTGGTATAATTCCTTTACTCTTTACTCTTTATTGTTTATTTCCTTAAAGCTCTTATCATGTTTACACTTGTTGTGATGATTGACAACATTAATGACATGTTTCCCATGATAATGGGTGAGTAGTTTCCTTAACTAGGATTAGTGGATAATTAAGGGAAGTAAACATGGGGAATAATCATGCTTAATCCAATATATTTCCATAATTAATTTGCTTGCTTGTTGTGATGTCAACGTATGCACATGTTATGTTTGATGAAATGCTAAGCCTATGAATCCTTGCATTTACACTAGTAGAAAAAACCCCTATCGTGACGGTGCTATCACGACGGTTCTAATAGAAAACGACATAAAAAGTAATAATGAAATTATTTATGACGGTTTTAATTAAAAACCGATGTAATAGAAGAAATTTTTTGTGGCAGTTTTATTTAAAAACCGCCATTGTAGAGATTTTATGGCGGTTTTTTTCCAAACCGATGTTAACTAACCTCACTTTTCTGAGAGCTCTTTACAATTTGTGACGGTTTGACTACAAATTTACAACCGAAGTAATAAACTCCACATTATCACTTATTAGTATCTCCCCAACTTACCCAAATATTCACTATAACTTCACCAAAACATTCATCTGCTTCTCGCCTCTTCGTGCAACACCACCGTGGCACCGTCATATGTGAGCCTACGGTGGCGGTTTTCACCTTGCAACCGACGCATAGGTAATCTATCGTGGCGGTTTCACAACCGACATGAAAAAAATATGACCCCAGCATACACGTCGCTTCAAAACCGCCACAAGAGGGTAATTACAACCGCCACAATAAGGTATATTTCTACTAGTGTTATAACCATCTCTTATCTATTCAACTTGACTTGTAAGATATAAACCAACTCGAGTCTAGTTAGCCCATGTATAGAAGTGATTTGGGGGAAAGTAGGTCAACTTGTAGGTGTTGTACAATCTAATCGATTCGGCTCCGGGACCCAACTCTTCCTAAGAACCGTAAGACATACACCAACTCGGTTCCTTTACAACATTAATTGCTTGCAACTTTGTGAACATGTTTGTATGGTCAACTCCCATGAATCCCCTATGAACCCATGATATCCTAGTACTTTTAATCATTTGTTTACATCCTTCCTTTTATTCCTTGTTTCACTTTATTGCTTGTGTTAGTCTAGAATACAACTACAAACCCAAACAAATAGTGACACTAGCATAAATTGAGATAGATAGACTTAGAACCCAAAGCACACCATCCCATGGATCGACCTCGACTTAACCACTAAGTAGTTGTTTTGTTGAGAATATAAATGTGTTTGATTGGGTGTACAACGACACGCTCACGTCAAAATGGCGCCGTTGCCGGGGATGGTGTTATGTGATTAAGTTCTTGCTTGTTTGTCTATTTTTATTTGTACTTTAACCTTGAGGAACTTGTTCCTCAAGGTTTGTTCTTAACATTTTTGTGTAGTTTCCTTGGTTGTAGTTGTTTCCTTGTCATAGCTATGATAGCTCAAGACTTGACATATGGAGTATGTGGTAGATTTTTTGAGTATGACCATGGGTATGGGGAGTTTGAGAAGCAAGTCAACACAAACCTACCTCACTATTCATACAATGAAAATCCTAACCACTACCCCAAGTTTTCTGATGCGTGTCTTTTATATAAGGTTTTCACCTCATTTTTACACGCATTTCTGTGCTTTTTATGTAGCATCTGGCTACAAATACCCCCGAATATTCTACTTTGGTCCGTTTATTGTATTTTGCAGGAATTGACCAAAGAGGAGCTAAATTGAGCCTTAATTGTCCCAATCATGGGAAATAAGGAGCCAGAGCTTGGACATCAAACATTTGGAAGACGTATGAACTGAGTTTGGAAATCAATCCAAGGTCTAACATGCCTATATAGCTCGATCGAGTGGTCTACTGCTCGATCGAATGCTCTACACACTCAAGATTGGTCGATCGACCAGTTTAAGGAGTCGATCGAGGAAGTTCTGCAAGCAATGCTCGATCGAGAGGTTGTTCCAGCTCGATCGAGTGATTTGCGTTCGATCGAGTAATCTTTCTACTCGATCGAGGGGTTTCGTGTGCTTTTAGCTTATTTCCGCCTAATCTTATATGGGCTTTTGTAATTAGTCCACAGATTAGGTTTAAGACGATTTCCTAGTATAAGACTGAAGAAGAGTAACTACGTGACTCATCTCTGGAACTTAGACATTAATTTTTGGTTCTATTCCTTGTCACTGTTCTTTGGATTTTGCCCTTCTTTTACCTTGCGACTCGGATTTGGATCTCGCGATTGGTATCATCATTCTAATTTTATTCTTAATTCTATCCACTACTTTAATTCTTCCTCTCTTATTCTATTGCTTGATTCAATCTTATTTAGTTGTTATAATGTTCAATTCCAATTGTCTATTTATTATTATTGTTAATTCTATTGCAATGAGTAACTAATTTCCCTTGCTAAGACTATAGGGGATCCGTAATATGAAGGGAGAGTAATCGATTCATTAGGTCAATGTTAGTACTGTTTTAAGTTGGTTAAATGCTACAATTAACTGTATCTTTCTAATTGAGTCGACACAATTAGACCTATAATTCCTAGTGACCCTTGACCTGGACCGAAAGGTTGGAAAAGGTAGACTAGTAGCGAACAATAGAGTATTGCAGTGAGGACGAAAGTTAAGCTGTTTACACTTTAGGGTTTTGCGCAATTTTTGGGCGCGTTATTATGTGCTTTTGCAGGTATATGGACCATATTAGCTCAAGTTATTGAGCTAATTCGAAGAAATCAGAAAGTTACAGCAGGTTTCTCAGTCGATCGACTGGTCAAGATGGTCGATCGATCGAGCTGCGAAATACAGAGCTTCATTCTGTTCACCTTGGCCGATCGACCGGGTGATGTGGTCGATCGACCGCCTGAGCTCATCTGTACTGTTTTCGATCATTCCCCTGCTGTGTTTGGTCGATTTGCGGAGTCAAGGGAGTATTCCCTTCACTTTATTCTCCGCTTAATTTCTGATTTCTTCTGTTTTTCTTATTCTTGCACATAATTGCCGCTTCAACATTGCTTTCTCGAAATTACGCGGGGTCTTTTGTTTGTCTTTTCAGGTACTTATTGGTAGCATCATTGCCTCAAAACCTCCTAGCTCACGCTGGTTTGGGGAGGTTTCCTTTTGCTGCGCTTAAAGTCTTGTGAGTTTCCGAGTCCTTCTTTATGTCAATTTTAGTTTTTATTATGCAAAATCCCATTTCCTTTTGTTTCTTTATACATGATTTTGCACAATGGGGACATTGTGTGATTTGGTTTGGGGAAGGGTTTTGCATTGCATTCACATGTTTTATTGCATTTTTTTTGTTTCACATTTATTGCATTTCAGTTTGCATTTGTTTATTTCCCTTATATATACAGAAATTTCAAAAAATTGAAAAATTTCAATAAATTCAAAAAATTGCACGTTTATTTTAGCATTTAGGTCGAGTCGGAACGGTAGTATTTCAATGATGACATTGCATTTGCAGCTGTTTATGCCTAAGCCTTGCTAATTGACATGTTATTAGTAGAATCATATATGCATATCTACGAGTTTTCGTTAAATTTCTTGCTGAACTTGAAACTTGACTTAGATTTTTGGCAAACTACATCACTTTCTGAGATTTAGATATAGCCTTATAACTGGTGACATCTATGACCAGTTTATCTAAGATGTGAGTAGTACTCCTTATGAGACATGTTACATTAATTTGCATAAATATGAACTTAATCTACTTAATACCTGTATGCATTCGGTTTGTGGTTTGTTGACACATGTGGTAGAGGTTTCCCTTTATTCATTTTACCCATGAGCCTCTCATAGCCAAATTTAGCCTTTTGTCCCTTAACTACATCCTATATTTAGCCTGCCATTGTCAAGCTAGTAGTCTTAGTTTTTGGGAATATGTCTATTGCGGTTTGGTTATATGCTCTCATTGAGATGATGTTGGAAAAAGAATGAAGGAGGAAAAAGAATTGAGAAAGTTGAAAAGAAGAAAAAAAAAGAAAAAAAAAAGAAAAGAAAAATGATTCGAAAAAAAAAGAGAAACAATTTCGATACATGGTCGATCGACTGGACTCATTGGTCGATCGACTGAAGTCCGAGAAAAGAAAAAATCGCCTAATTCAAAGTCTTTATTTAATGGCGATTTTTGCTCCCATGTTGCATTTGTATCTTATGGGGAGTTGACTATTTATGGAATTTGTGAGATTTGTGCTTGCTATTAGCACCGGTTTTATTGTTGATTTTGAGTAGGGAAGTGGATGTTGTCATATGGTTTTATTTGGGTACTAGCTTGGCCGCCTATACCTCCACATTTCCATAATTGTTTTGCCCTTCTTACCCATTACCTCACATATCCATATTTACCTCGGCATGTGTCATGGTCATTTGTTTGGTTGAATGCATATGTACGGTTGTAGAGATTATTTTCATATTAGACTGCAGGCATGTTCTTATAGGTCGTAGTTAGGTGAGTGTCACTACAAAATGAATTCTTTCTATCTATACATTATTCACCTTGTGCTTATTTGAGTGATTTGAGCGACCCGTGAGAGTCCAATTTGATAAGTCTCTGATTGATGATTCAGCAGTTTTTAACGACTTTATAACTCGTTTGCATGATTCATATTGCTAATTGATTGTTGGTTATTGCATTAAATTGGTTTAGGCTTGACAGTTTGCATTTCGCTCTGAGATTGAACTCGTTCCATTAGGTTTTAGGATCGAGTCTAGTTCTTGCTTGGGGACAAGCAAGGGTTTGGTTTGGGGAAGTTTGATGCGTGTCATTTATATGATGTTTTACACCCTATTTTACACGCATTTCAGAGCTCAATTGAGTAGTTTATGCTACTATTTCCCTTGTTTCGTGTATTTCTTCCTTTTCTTGTGATTTTGTAGGAATATGAAGATTTCAGTGGAAAATAAGCCGAATCCGTCCCTAAGTACTTAGCATTGCATTTGACATGGAGTATTGACTCGAGGAATGAGCTTGGTGCGCGTTTCAAGGCCTAAAGATAGCAAAAGCAAGGGTGCGTACGAGTTTAACAAGCAAAGAAGCATTTCACGATATTGCAGCCTCATTCAGATGGCTATATCTCGAGTATTATAGCAGATAATCGAGTGATTCCAACTGGAGGTGAAAGCTTATCCTCTTAGTTTTCCAACGCCGCATAGAACGCCTGATTTGACCAAGTAACGAAGAAATGGCATCTGTTTTAAGATTGGTGCGCGCTGCAGGAATCGTCAGAATGCAATTCTTTACAGCACCTTTGGTCGATCGACTGGCCTCAGTGGTCGATCGACCACCACGCGAGCTGATGCACAAATTAAAAGATCGAGAATTAGAAAGCCCAATGTATTCTTAGGTTTAGGAATAAGAGTGCGTGATATTCCTATATAACTAACCTATGTTTTCAGAATAATTATCAGTTTTTGGAGGAGAGACATTAGGTCTCGAGTTTAGCATAGTTTACATTCAAATACTTTAGTTTCTCAATAAAGTTCGCTATTTTGCATCTGGATTTCCTTTCGGCCTTCAGTTTCGGTACTTCTCAATCATAATTTCAGTCTTTAAGTTTATTATCTTCGTAGTTAGAATTGCTAGATTAGTTCCCTAAAGCCGTAATTTTCTTTATTGCGAATTTACTGTTAAATCGTTTTAATCATGCTTCCGTTTACTGTTTTAATTGCTTTCGTAGTTATAGTTAGAATTATTATGAGTAGCTAAATACCCCGTGCTAAGATGCGAGGGGATCTGTAGCGAAGACGATGTAGATTAGTAAACCTGATGTCGGCCTTTGGTCGATCGACTGGACCTGTTGGTCGATCGACTGCCTATAGTGGTCGATCGACTCACGCACGATAGATTAGCACCGTTTCAATGTTTTAATTGCAATATTTGACAACGAGACCGAGAGGAGACTTGTTAAATGCTTAGTATTTGACCGACCCACAAGATCGAGAGATAGGGGAGGGAAAATAGATTAATAAATTGAGACGACTAAATTGCTAAGATCGAAAGATAAGTAATTTAGGCATTAGGAATCACTTTTCAGGGCGAGAGCTAGTATTAGTGAGACCTAGGGACCAGTAGCATAGGCTGAGAGGCGCTACTCGTTAAAAATGGACCGAGAGGACTTCTTATTTGCCCACCTATCGTGATTTATCAGACTTACTTAGATACCGTCGTCGCAGCTGCAGTGAACTAATCGTCTTAGCTTCCCTTTTATTATTTTCTACACCTTTTTATTTAATTGCTTTAGTTATAGTTTTTATTTTGTTTTCGCATTGAGATTTAGCTATAATCCAATCCAAAACCCCCCACAACTGTTACCCTTTGACTAAAATTGAAAGCAACTATAAACTCCCCCGCCTCTCTGTGGTTCGACCCTGTTACCACTAACTTCTGTTAGTTTTAATAGGTATTATAAATATTATTTTTGGTGCACACAACGACATGCATCACTACTCAAGCGTCGTGACGATTGACAGTTCCAAACTTCTTCTTAATCAATCTATAACCACCTCTGGAGCCATAAAAGACGCTCTCTTTCTTTGAAATATTCTCTAGGTTCTGCTTTCTCATAGTCTTCATAAAATGAATTGTATCGAGTAACGTAAGCATATTTCATTACTTATAAAGTGATTACTAATAAAGTGATCCCAATGAGTCGCAAATAAATTACCTTAAACTTGTCAGACTGCCTATAAGCAATAGAGTTATACCAATCTTGCTGGCTGACATACCGATACTTCTTCGTTGGTGGTTTCTCATTTATCTCCCCGGTCTTCTTGTTGAACAAGTGGTTCTGAGCAACCTTCAACTTCCATGCTCTGAAGGATTCCCCTATCTTTTTTTTTAGGTAACCATTATGTTCTTGGGGGACAGTGTAAGCTGCCTGCATATATGGTGAGCATTTTTAGTTAGTTTCGGCTAATAGCACGTATCGAATACTAAGATAATTTCATCTCCCTGCATTTATTATTGTATATACATACCTTTATTCTCCCCATAGCTTTTCCTCATGGTCTTTACTCATCTGATCGATACGCGGCAAACCGAGAGACACATACTCTTTTACACAACAACTAATCTAACTAGCGAATTTTGAAGCAAAGATACCATCTGGAAGCCCCATTAATTTATCCCATTTAAGTTTATTAGGTATCTCTCTTTCTATTGCTTCTAGGGAAACCAAGTGGCTCCTTCTCCCAGTATCCGATTCCAAATTATTCTCATCACCTGAATCTTCTTCGTTTGACCTTTTCCCATCTTTTCTTTTCCGCTTTCCACCTATATCTAAACCAGAAATTAACAAACTACTAACTTTAAGCATTAAGTCGACATAACAGGAGCACCGTCTCAAATAAATGATCACACAATATACCTAAAAATATAGGTGTTGTGTAACACACAATATACTTAAAATAATAGGTGTTGTTTAGCACACAATAAACCTAAGATAATTAGGGGATAATATCACAACTAAAAAAGAAAATAAAGACATTAAGTTAATGAGACGAAGGAGTAGGGTTTATTATTACTTCTTCAAAGAGGAGAGGTCGGCCCCTGTATGGCGATGACGGAGGGGACGGCAGAGGCAATGGGGATGGCGACGACGACGACGGTGGCGATGGAGAATAGTAGTGGTTATAGGGAAACTCAGTGTTTGAGGGTTTTAAGTGAGCGAGGAGAAGGTTTGCATTTGTGTTGGTTGAAGAATTATTTAATTGAAACTAATAAACACGGGTTAAGCAAAACCGTCATATGTATTTTGCAATATGACCACGACTGACTGTAAACCCATACTTGTTTTCATTATAATACATCGGTTGGTGTGTAACCATTTTCATTTATCTTTCATTGTGTCAAGTTTTTCCCGCAAAAAAAAAAGCATCTTCCATATTTGGTACTCCGTATTAAGTTAGTACAAACTTCTTTCCTCAATTAGGGAACTGGGATAGCAAGTGGGGGAAAATGGAAATTCAACACTAAATTATACACAACCCAATGTAATTAACGCATATATTAAAAACTTCTTTCCTCAATTAGTTTCCTAAATACAACTTAATGAACAATTGATAAACATACATTAATCAAATGACCCAAAATACACTACGTCATGGACAATATCTCTTCCCATTAATGATGGTTTAGGAGTCTATTTCAACTCTGGTCTTTTCCTCCAAATCCGACATCACTTTCGATGACCTAAACCACCATTGACGCCAAGCTTTTGTTGCTTCACTCACGGTAGATACATACCAATCGCATCTGGGTAATATATACCGCACCATCAAATCCTCAGAAGAACCAACTTTGAAAGCCGATGAATTCTCATCTGTACCTTTAAGAATTATATGTTCAGGGGGGAACTTAATGAAATGGAAAGGACATTGTTCCTTTAATTTTTCTCGTAACGCAACCATTTTTTATTGCTTTCAATATAGCTCGGTTGACGACGCAATTCCCTTAATCTTTTATTTTCTGCTTCTTCTGACAACTTACGATCCCTCTGCACCCATGGACTCACAATATTTGTACCTTAGTTAACGACAATAATTTTGGAACAAAATTAAAATTATAGAAACACCCACCAATAATGCAGTTTTGATTCAAACCCACCAATAATGCAACGTTGATTCAATAAAAACTAACTGAACAATCCGTGCATTGGTCAAATCAAGATTAATGAGAAATATTAGCCACGGCTTAAAAAATACCATATGGTCAAACAATTAATTTTTTTTTAATATATTGAGTCGTATTGTCATATCTTACATGTATTTATTTTTTTAATATATTGAGTCGTATGGTCAAACAATTAATAAACGTTGTACGTTGAAGTTAGAACGTCACGATTGACAACGGTTGTAGGTGAACCGTTGTTAATGAATAAATTTACATCGGTTGTAGGTGAACCGTTGTTGATGAACCAATTGACAACGATTGTAGGTGAACCGTTGCTAATGAACCAATTTACAATGGTTTTAGGTGAACCGTTGTTGATGAATAAATTGACTATGGTTGTAGGTGAACCGTTGTTGATGAGTATTATGTAGAAGCAATATTGATCTTGATTACTGACTGATCTATGGAGTTCAAAAAATGGAAGCAAATCAAACAAGCATAACTCAACGCTTTCAAAATGATCATTTCATTTAATTTTAAACCAAATACATTACATCATTGATCAGAAATCAAAGATGTATAATAAGCCGGAATAACCCCGGTTAAGCGTAAAAAGCGCTTCTCAACCTGCCACCAATTACGCCACTCTGGTATACCGCTAACTTCCGGATCATTGGCTTCATATTTTGCAATAACAGATTGAATATATGCAAGGACACGACTTGCATGTGGAGATAAGGTTGGAAGAGTACAACTCAAGATATCTCTGGCTGCTGCCAAGTTGCGAGTAATAGACCGACGAGGGTATGGAGATGATGATGATGATGATGATGATGATGAGGCTTGGTTGACAAGCCGGACTACTTCACGCCTCTTAATCCAATAATTCCGTTGATGTTCAAGGGATGTTTTGATTAATGGGTGTTGATCGGCGGGAAGCCCGGCGAGAACCTTCCCATCATCTTCAATCGTTTGTGTAGTAAGCCATTCTTCGTTGTTGATAAAATTAGGGTTCATTGCTATGTTGTTTCAAATTTGTGTAATGGGGATGAAATATTGTGATTTGATTAATGAATATTAGTAAAGGATGCTTTAACATTTATAGTCACATTTATAATTTTTTTCAAAACCGTTGGTAATTAATTTAATGTAAAAGTTCACTTATTAACAAATATTTTAAACCTACGTAACTTGCAATAAATAATTAGAAAATAAAATACACTACCACGCGTATATTCAAGAAAAACACGTACATAACAAGAAATTAAAAGACGCGCGGTTTTAATAACATTAATTAGAATAATAATAATAATAATTAATTAACATAATCATCTTGTAATTCCCTTGCGATAGAGATAAATATTGGGAATTCAATATGTGGATTATTAAGAGGCACTTGTTCCGTCTCCTATGAACGAGGCACAATGTTAATATAGTGCCGATATGTTCTTAATACATTAATGTCACAATTGGTTGCAATCCATAAATATTGCGCTTGTAACACATCATCCGTATACTAATTTTTCTTCCCAGCATCATGATGCTCGTATCATGCCTGGAGTTTTCTCATTTAACGAAAAGATTCCAGCTTCTTCCCAAAACCTTCAAACTCGATCATTGCGTAACCAAGAAAACCATGAACTTTAGTCCAAGCTAGGTGGACCTTTTTAACGTTCATATAACCACCTTGACGAAGCGTATCTCTCATCCAAGTAAAACTTCTCGAAAAAGCCTTACCATTGTCATCAAATTTGATTGGAAGGTTGTGTATAATACAAGTAATAGGATGGATATAGCGCGTATTTGATTGTGATTCGGCGGGTGTAGAAGACGACGACGGCATGGTGATCGAAGTGTAATATTTTTAATTAAATTATAGGCTATGATTAATTGAACTTTGAATTGGTGAATATGGTTAATTGATCACATTAAAAGTGATATTTATAGGAAAATATATATGCATGTGTAAATATAATAATGGACGGATAGTAATAATGGTCAAATAAAACAATGCATGCAACGGTCCATTATTTATCATACATGCATCGGTTGAATATTAAACATAGAAAAAAGTATATAACGCTTATTTTTAACCCGTAAATGATAAATGATAACGGGTACAGAGGAACCGTTCTTTTATAATAGAAAATGATAACGGCTACAAGAAATCCGTAGCTATAACATAACAATGGGTACCAAAAACCGTTGCTGGTGTTAATTTCGTAACGGTTTTCGAAACGCCGTTTTCTTAAACTGGTAACGGTTGTCTAACAACCGTTGATAAGGGTGATTATATAACGAGTTTTTGGAAACCGTTAAACGTTTTTGATAACGGTTTGTTAAACAACCGTTGTCACATTATAATAAGAACGGTTTTCAAAGGAAACCGTTATTCTTATTAGCGCGGTCTAGGTTTCCGCCAATATTTTAAAAACGGTAATCTAAGTGTCGTTATTAAATGCATTAAACCGCTGTGATACACTACTTATTGATAGTCCGATTTGGCGTAGTGAACATAAGATTTGTAAGTTGGTGACTCATTTTAAATAATTATGTTGTATCACTTTTATGGCTTGTTATTACTCACTGATTTTTGATTATATACTTTGATATTTAATTATTATGAAGTTCACATGTTTTCATATTTAAATGGATTATATATTGTCTCTTATTATTTGCTCATAACTGTTTCCTGATTTTTCTTAAGCCATGGCTGGGAGGGCTCCTAGTTACTCCCCATTGACGGTGGTTATTGATATTTTTTTTTTCAGGTTGATGTGCTTCTTGGTCATGGTTGGGTTTTGAGATAGAGATAATAAATAATAATTATGATGTTTAATAATCAAACCTTATTATTTTATTTTGGACAGGTTTTCATTCCCGAGAGTAATTGTATGCGTAGTTAACTATTACTCCCTCCTATTCACCATTTTCTTCCCTATTTCCATAAACGGATTATTCAGGTTTTCTTCCCATTTCCTTTTTTGGAAACTTTTACTCTTATTTTATTCATTCCTCTCTCCTATCACCAAACCCCACCAAACTCCCAATTCATTATTTAATTCCTAATTATTCATTCTCCTCTACTATCACCAAACCCCACTAAACTCACAATTCCTTATTTAATTCTTAATTATTCATTCATCTCTCCTATCACAAAACCCCACCCAACTCACAATTCATACTTTATTCCCCTCATAAAACCTTGTGCCCACAACAAAAGGGAACAAAATGGTGAATAAGAGGGAGTACTTTATCTATTTTGGTAACACTGGAATTTATTGCCATGGTGTTTCCGCCACCATGGCCTTTTGTTAATATAAAATGCATATTTACCTAGTTTATTTGTATTATTAAATCCGGGGTCATTACACCCGCCCCCACTAACTTCTATTTACCAAATCACGTAACAAACATTTCATGTACGCACGACCCGTAGGTTTAAGCGCATGACTCACACTAGTTACGAATAATTATGGAGTCCTTTTTTATCTTACTGCAGGTTAGTCCGTCTTCGATATAAATGAAAGCTGTACATTGTTCTTTTCAATCTCATAAATTGGATAGATTTCAGGTTTATGAGCTTATTAATAATCATATAGATATCGATGACCAAATGGAGTTGGTAGCTCATTAATAATCTGTTATTCGGGTAGAGTAGTAACAATGAAAAAGAGATCAGAAATACCGAACGAGATTAGTAGTGACGTGGAAGAGAACCACTGCCTTGAAAACTATTTCCGGTAAGACCGTGGTGGCGATCAGCAAATAACCGGTAGTTCCCCAAGGATTACACTACTGTTGCCTTCCAGAAACGCCCACTCGAGACTGGAGAAGCCTGGAACAATTTTTATCTTTACCCAGAAATATTGAGAGAAGAAAAGAAGAGAAAACGGAGAAGAGTAGTGAATTATTTTGTGTTGAAAAAACTGCAGAGAGGCTCGAATTTATAGAGAATTAGGACCAGTTACAGGAGCCAAAACCGACTCCTGAAACTCAGCCTCAATCCGAGTTAGTGGGAGTATGACTCTCCCTACTAACAGTCAGCTTGACTGACTTATTCAACTCAGCTAACAAACACAAAACAAAGCCCAATACGCAGCTCGGATCCGGCCCAAAAATATAGGCACAGCCCGCCGTAGGCGATTGCCAAATCCCAAATCCCGAATCCCGAATCACGAATCCGGATCCGGGCCGGGCTGAGCTCGGGCAGAGGCACGGCGCGCGCGCGCGTGTGCGAGCTGAATTAAGCACTGACAAGGCTTCCACAAAAGCCTCCCTTGATCCACTAGTAATATGGTATGTTAAGGGGTGTTATATAAACACATGAAACAAGCCTTTCACTACCAATGTCGGACAAATGGAAAAACATTCAAGGCATAAAGCCCCTATTTTCCAACAATCCCCCACTAGGGGCGCCAGAGAAAGAGAAAGAAGAATTCTTGGTAAAGGAAGGATTGGATACTTAGGTATCAATATCTTTCGATTTGAATTGACACTTTAGTGAAATGAGGAAACAACTTACTTACAGCGAGAGAATATCTTGCGATTTGAATTCCTAGCTGAGCTTCGGTCGATACCCCCCACAACACATATCATACCTTCAGAATTAAGATCGTCCCGCGATTTCAAAGTGCAACGAGCTCTTTTAGAGCTATGCGTTTACCTTGGTACTAATAGATGTGTTCATAAGACTTCTCATAGTCTTATGATCATCACACCTACGTAGGTGGCTCAAATGCTTCTCAATAGCACTTCTTCCATGAGCCATTAAGGATATATGTCCAACCTTGTGCATGATTCATCAAGTGAGCCTCAAAAGCACCACCATTTAAGGCTATGAATTATATAACGCCATAGGAATAGAAACTTTAGGCCTTGTCACTCTTGACTTAAGGACTTAAGCCCCATTCCCCTCGACGTTTCAACGACTAGTCTCCTAGTCAATCACTTAGTAAAGGCATCAGCTAGATTTATTTCGGACTTCACATAGTCCAAAGCGATCACTCCATTATCAAGGAGTTGTCTAACTGCAGCGTGCCTGATTCGAATGTGTCGTTTCTTCGCATTATAGACACTATTCTTAGCAGCACCAATAGATTATTGTGAGTCACAATGTAAGGAGAACGGTGTTTGCCGACCTCCCCACACTTACATCTGCTAACAGGTTTTTTAACCAATCAGCCTCTTGTCCTGCTAACTCAAGAGCTATGAACTCCAACTCCATGGTAGAGCGTGCAATACAAGTCTGTTTAGTAGACTTCTATGATATAGAACCTCCACCCATGGTGAAGACATAACCACTAGTAGAACAGATCTCATCGTTACCTGAAACCGAATCTGCATCACAATATCCTTCTAACACAGCAAGAAATTTACTATAATGCAAGCAAAGGTCAACTGTTCCTTTTAGGTATTTTAGTAAATGACGAGGAGCATTCCAATGTTCACTACTAGGGTTATGTGCATAACGACTCAGTCTACTAGCTGCATAGGCAATATCTGGTCGAGTACAGTTCATAAGAAACATAACACTACTTAGGATTTTAGCATACTCTTCGACTCTTACCCAAGTTTTTACATAAATGTATAATAGCATCGTAGGGTGTCCTAGCAGGCATATCATCAAAGTAGTTAAACTTTTTCAACACTTTTTTCACATAGTGAGATTGACTTAAAGAAATTCCATTAGAGTTTCGAATAACCTTAACTCCTAGGATTACATCAGCTTCTCCTAAGTCCTTCATCTCAAATTGTGACGACAAAAATTCTTTGGTTTTAATTATTACCTCCAAATTATTACCAAGTATTAACATGTCATCAACATAAAGGTATATAAGCACACAATCATATGCTATTACTTTTGAATAAACACATGAATCAGAATTGTTAACCATATAGCCATTACTTACCAAAGTGTTGTTAAATTTCTCATACCACTGTTTAGGTGCTTGTTTCAGACCATATAGTGATTTATTCAGTTTACACACCTTATTCTCTTGACCCTTTACAACAAACCCTTCAGGTTGCGACATATAAATCTCTTCCCTTAGCTCACCATTCAAAAAGGCAGTTTTGACATCCATCTGATGTATAAAAAGATTATGAATAGCAGCTAAGGCGACAAGAGTTCTAATAGTCGAAATTTTGGACACAGGTGAATAAGTATCAAAATAATTGTAGATACCTCATTTCTGCACCTCCCGTAAGCCACCAGGTGATGGTTGGGCCGCATGTTTGGTACACGGAACGATTTACGATAGTTCGTAAGTTTATCGTCAAGTGATAGCTCAAACACTTGTGTCAACCCCTTGGTTGTCATCTACGCGCCATTACGGTCGTTTTGACAGTAGTTAGAGTACATTTGGAGTCCGGGTCAAAACCGTCTTCATTTTCTAATAACCGTTTAAAATGCCGAGTCAGAATATTCTGGAATGTTCCGGATATTTCTATTCCATATTTTCAATCATTTAATCTTTGGTAAATTATATCCCGAAATTATTTTATAAATAATAGGGAAATCAAGATCAAACCGCAATTCCATAATAGAAACGCGAAAATCTTTTTTCCGCAGGAGGAAACCCTTGGGGAAAGGGCGCAGCAGTGCTACGCCTCTTCCAAGACACGCATGGCTCGCCGCACCTCTTCCCGGCTCCTTTCTGCGTATTTTCAAATCTTTTCGAGATTTACTTCCAAAGTTGCACCGAAACCCTAATTCCTCCGTGTGATTAGTATAAATAGAGACCTTCGGTCCTCATATTTCTCATGCGAGTGTCCGCCCTTCTCTTCTCCCTTTGCATTTTAAGACCACGCTCTTGCTTTTTGGCGTCTACGTGCTTGAACGTTCAACCACGTAAGCTCGGATCTTTCTGAGTACCAGCCTCGTTTTGCATGACCGACCAATTTGACCAACTCCACATCAATCAACTTATTCAATTTTGTTCGATTTCCTCTTAGAGGGCACTTTCGTCGTACATTCGAGTCGAGCATTACTAAACGTTAACTTAGTTAATCTCGTTTCGTCAAACATGTAAGTCTTAGGGTGTAAATCCCATCTTTTATCATTGTACTTTATTTTTGTAATCATTATTGTAAGATTTACGTCGAAAATATATTCAAAACCGATGTACAAAACCTTTACTCAAACCTTTTTTACGGATTAACGGGAGACAGACGTCGAGAAGGAGCGCAGCAACTCCTGCGCCTCTTCGAAGGGACGCAGCACTTGGCTGCCGCAGTTCCTGCTCTCTTGCTTCTTCCTTCGTCTTCTGTTATTTTCGTCTGTTATTTCTTGTTTCGTCTTTGTTTGTTCTTATTTCATTCGTATATTAATCTTGGCATATACTATCATTAATAATTTATCATCATTAAATTCCCGACTTAAAATCCCTTATAATTCATATTTGCGGGTTTTCATCATTAAAATCAAATCCGGGTTTTAGAGATTCGATTCATCAATATTGAGCCTCTGAAATCCATCTTTGGTATATTTTCATATGTTATTTATCATTATCGTCATTAGTTCGTCATTAATAATCTAGTTAACCTAATTAGTTTATTTAATTCATTATTAATCTTATCATTAGTCTTGTAATTAATATGTTCTAATTAGCCCTTATTCATGTTTTACTGTTTTTATGACCAATTCACATGTAAACAATCTGTTAAATCACTTCATTCCGAGTCAAATATTATAATCGAGCATTAAACTCACCAATGAATATTAACAACACGCAATTAAAATTCCGCTTCACAAAGTAATTCGTGTCGAAACAGACGCAACAACTGCTGCGCCTCTTCCAAAGGACGCAGCTCTGATGCGCCTGTTCCGGGTTGAATTCTGCCCCTGAACTTCCGTTGTTGCATTGACTTAGTTATTAGCTTACGTATTAATCTACTATTATTCGTATTATCACCGTTAATCTGTTCTTTAATTTATTTTCCTTTTCTTTTTCTAAAACCATCCGTTTTAAATGTATTTTCGACGTAAATCGATTAACCTATTGTAATTATTGTAATTTTCTTTATTGTATTTTTGTATTGTCTGCTTTGTCATTTTGTTTTTATGTCTTCACATGCAATCAACCTAAATTTCTACTTTGACCCAATTGTATGATAAAAATCACGTGTTCACCGACTTAGTTAATTCTCACATGCTAGGATTAATCTAATGGATGTTGCATTGCATGCATATAATCGCCAACATATCGAGTATAAACGATTTTCCCTAATCATTAGTAGAGGCCGCTATCGAGGCGGGCGGGATTAGGTGTTCGATCAAAAGAGCTTCCTAATACGTACCCTCACCCCTTACTCCAGATCTCTGTGAACATCTGTGTTCATTGGCATCCACGAGAGTCATTCTAGACATAGAATGCTAAGGGTAACGAGTTCTTGGTGTTCATGTCACTACTTTGTGTCTTGACATGGCATGAGGTATTCGAACGGTTTCCAATTTTCCACAATAAATTGGTGGCGACTGCAAAAATGCAAAACCTTGCTCGTTTTCCACCCGAGCGACCCTCGTGGGCCCGCGTCCACAGTTGGGTGACTCCGCTGGGGAATAATACACTTACTTGTAGCCAAGGGTGAAACTTGAACAAGGTTTGAGAATATTTTGTACAAGACAGTTGTCGGTTTTCATAACTCGGTCTTCCTAGATCGTTTATTCGACCTTCCTAGGCCCAACGCAACCCATTCGACCAATTGTCCCGTCTAGACGGTCCAAATTCTTATTTGGGCCTAAGGATGGATAGCGATTGACGTCAACCATACCATGGTACTTACTCCTGTTTGTATCAAGGATTTTCACTACTCGAGGAAATGAACTAGGAATCGGCCTTACTCCTGTTTGGTACGAGCCTCTCCACAGACCCCGGGTTTGACTGTTCAGTATGGCAACCCACCTTTTAAACCAAAACCCTTTTAAATGCACTCAGCATCCCGTTATAATGCCTGTTGTAATGCTTCTATTATATGTGATCACCATTTTCTAAACGAAACCATGGCGAATTTTGTAAAATCAAAACGTCTTTTAAAATGTAAATTTTCGAAAATAGGCCAAATTTAGCACAAAACTAATCGAAACTCTGTCCAATTGTCAAGTCAAAATTCGGGCTTCGAAGCCCATTGCAAAACCTCACTTCGAGTCCACTCCTACAACTACACTATAGTTGACTAGGACTAACATTTCCAAACTTTGTCATTTCTTCAAACCTCACTTGACACAAGTGGCACACTCCCACTTCACAAGTCGAACCTTTTCTTTAAGTAAGTGTGCTAGAATGGTCGATCGTGTTTTGATTCGTCGTCGATCTGTTATCCAGTTTTTCAAGATGCCTGGAACTAGTCACGCAAGTGTCAATGGACAACCACCGAATGGTAATGATCTAATCCTAGCCGCGTTAACTTGTCTCCAAGCTAGCCAAGACCAAGTATATAATCGCCTCAACACGATCGAGGGCCGAATTGTTGCTGTAGAAACTAGGTTGCCTCCTGCAGAAAATGAAGTGCCTCATGATTTTGTGAATGACTTCGCGAATGAAAATCCACCACCATTTGTGGGAGCACAAGAGGTCAACCCTCCCATAGGTCTGACTAAAGCTGAAAAACGACTCCAATACTTGGAGGAACAACTGATGTACCTCAAAGGGGATGATATCTATAGGGAAAACAATCGCAAGTATGAGGCCGTGAGTTTCAAATTACCAACCAACTTTAACATGACGGATATCCCGAAATTCAAGGGGCACGAAAACCCTTTTAACCATACCGTGCTTTCAAGGATTATATGTCTATCAAAGGCATTAAACCCGAGATGTTCTTAAGGATCTTTCCTTCATCTCTTGACAACATTCCTAAGCAATGGTTCTATTCCCTAGAACATAAGAAGATTGCAACCTGGGATGATGCCGCGATCGAGTTTGCTAAGCAATATGCGGATAATGCTGAGATCCAAGTCAATATGCGCACCTTAGAGGTTCTTACCCAAAATGATGAAGAAGGCTTCACCGACTTCCTAAGTAGGTGGAGGAAGACTAATACCCAACTTGTCGAACATCCAGATGAAGCTACCCTCGTGGAAAAATTCGTGGACAACTTAAAGCCCATTTATGCAAATCATTTGAGGTACCAAAACATTAAGACCTTCAAAGACTTAACTGTACTAGGGACAAGGATCGAAGATGACATCTGTAAAGGACTCTTGTCCAAAATGGTAGGTCGTGGATATCAAGGCTCAACAAGTCGTTCTTACGGCTCTACTAGCAAGACTGATGAGGTTAACCTTCTCGAACCATCAAAGAAGAGCATCCCACAAAGAAAGTTCAGAAATATTGGGGATACATACTCTAATGCTCTGAAAAGATTGATGAAACAGGGTAAGCTTCAACCCATAGGGCCTACACCTGAACCAGAAAATAAATCCAAGTCCTGGGACGAGAATTCATACTGCGAATATCATAGAGGTAAGGGACACGATACAGAAAAATGTTACAAGCTGAAACATGTACTTTAAGACATGATTGAAGACGGTCGCCTACCAATACCGCCTGGAGGTAAGCCTAAAAATACTCAGAATCCTCTTGGAATTCTGATGATTACAAGTGAAGAATCTACCTTAGATTGTTCACACCTCATTTCTCCAGTCGAAGATGAGATCCATGCAATAGAAGATGAAGGGAACTACTCCACCATTTCCCCTACTATCACCGGCTTTATCGCATGGGCAAAGAGTGTGAATAGGGAAGTCTCAGAATTAGAAAGTGTCGTGGCAACCCTGCGTTATCCAAATACAACACCCAAAGAACGTGCACCACTAAATCTCTCTTGAAATGCTACAATGCAAGAAGTAATAACCGTGGTTGATGAACTAATCAACCAAATCATCCAATTGGAGGCCGAAATCATGAGGTTGAGAGAACTTGCTACTGTCAATGGAGTATGGGCCGACGATGATAAGAATGAATACCTCACCGAACACTACCTAGTCAAAGTTAGTGAGGAGATAGTCCAAAATAAAGAGGACCAAGATATAGACCACCTTACTCGTTCGGGGCGTCCATATCAAAACATTTCCCAAAATGGTCCCATAGCAAATGGTCTAATCACCAATACCAACGTCGTCACGTCAAATGATAACAACGATACCTCTACTGACCATTTACTAAAGCAACTACAGAAGGCAAAGGCTGATCTTTCAGTCTGGCAACTAGTTGCAAGCTCGTTCCCACATCGCCAAGCTTTACTGCAAGCTTTGGCCAAATTAAACGTGGCGCATAACTCCACACCCGATGACGTAGTCAACTTGGTCTTCCAAGATTCGCATAAGCTAAGTAACCCTGTTACTTTCTCGGATGAAGATTTGCCACCTTTCGGCGCTAGTCACAACTTGGCTCTATACATTACTGTCATTTGCTTAAAGAAGAATGTACCAATGACTTAGGTAGATGATGGCTCGGCAGTCAACGTCATACCATTAAAAACAGCGTACAAATTAGGCATGAAAGAGTCAGATTGGACCCCTACCAACCAAGGTGTTCGCGCATACTGAGATTATAGCAATATGTTAAGTTTTGCCAAATTTGTTGATTTAATTTTATACGAATTAGATCAAATTTGCAATGGTTTTGTTTCGACAAATCTGTTTTCACGAGGGTTTTAAAGTTTCAGCATGTTTTCCTCTCGATCGAGCCATTTTCTTGTCGATCGAGAGCTTTTCAGTGATGTTTTCATTCGATCGAGCACATGCTTTATTCGATCGACCTCTTTTTAAAACCCCACTGTTCGATCGAGAGGTCCTCGTACTCGATCGAACAGTTTTGCTGACTAAAGTCCTCGATCGACCTCTAGTTCTGTCGATCGAGTACTTACTGTTTGGCATACCTCTCGATCGACTAGCAGTTCAGTCGATCGAGCCCTTTTGTTCCTCGATCGAGAATTTTTGTCCCTGGAACGAGGGATTTTGTTTTGGCAGCTTTGAATTTTAATCTTTTTGTTCCAAAAATTCTCTTTTGGCCATAAAATGTACATCATACGGATGTTGTACACTCGCTTGATAGTGAAACGGTTCACTCACGTACCTTATAGTTATTTTAAAGTGTATTTAAAGTAACGGATTGTAATGGATTAAAATTGAATTGATAGAAGCAGTTTTGTCATATAATTTTAATCATTAAAAGGTGGTTTGGATAAATTTAACATAATTACGGAATTATGTCACGAATAAATTTGTTTTAGTTGATGCATTTTATTTATCGTTATTGTTGAATGCCTTGAATGCTTTTATTACGTATTTATTTATTTTACAAACGGTTGTAACTTAGTGTGGCCTTAGTAGAACGTGTTACCGTAATGATGGAACACGGTCTTGGTTGTATTTTGAGATCTCGTATCTCCGTTTTGGATTTTTCACTTGTAATTACAGTTTTTGTATTTAGAATGTAAATAGGTTTATATTTGTAAATTTTAAATTGTAATTTTTGAGAAGACCAAAGATGGAGACCGGATGCTCACTCCCGCTGCATGGAAAAGATGGAACATCAAGACAAGCTTTTCGGGCCAACGGTGGATTCCAAAGTTGTATTATGTTCTTTTTACTAGGATAGGCACACACTAGGAATTTTTATTTACGTATTGCATATATTTGTTTTTGATGCTTTCATCGTAACGATAGCTTGCATCATTTTCCGCCTAAAACCAAACCACCTATTTATTGCATGAAAACTGACTCATATAAAGGTCACGCGTTAGTATTCTATGACATTCATATGTCACACGATTTTAAGCCATCACCTAAATTAATTCATTCACGTAATGCTAGTTTTTCGTTCACTTAAAATGAATTAAAATTAAGTTGATGGGATCTTCCTCGTATAAACCAAAATTGAGAATGGTCTTTATAGGTCAAACTCCAATGAGTCCCTTCTTCGTCGGTAGGCATAATATGACCCCTTCTACGTCGGGTAAGTTGGAACCGATTGACCTATTTTATCTCAACACTATGGTCACTCGTACGATCCTGTGATTATGGTGGACTATAGATAGGATTTACGGAAATCTATCGACCAAGAGTTCTTACGGAAGAATTAGCTAAACAGTTGGCTTATCAATTTACGGAAATTGAGTCTTGGGATCACTTGTATCATTCTTGAGGGAGATCAATTATGCAAGTGCGAGAGTCTACACGTTAAAATGAATTTTTTAAATAGACTTAAATCACCTCGATGAGTTGCTTATTTCGTTTTTGGTTTTCTTCCTTTTTCATCGTAGAACACGATCATTTAAACTGCTAAAACAATATGGTGGTCTTCGTAACGACCCAATGCCAAGTGTCACATTGGACCGTGAGTCCTGGCTTCGGATCTTCATGAATCGGATGAATCGGTCTACTCGATCGAAGAATGATGGATCAAACTTCGCTGGACGGGAGGCGGCATTACGGAATGCCGCTGGCGACGGAAGCTCAAATATCCGATTGAGCCCATCCCACCAAACCCAGGCCCCACGGCTGGAATTAACGAGATCGACAAGTATAACGATTTCGCCATGGAAGCGGGTGCGGTAAAGAACGTACTTATTTTTGCAATGGAATCCAATTTGCAGAAACGCTTCATAGCCCAAGGTGCAAACAAGATTTTCACCACACTCACTAGGGAATTCTCAAAAGCACCGAGAATCGTGACCTATGAGCATACCACTCGCTTCTTTGATGCGAGACTCCAGAAGGGCCAACCAGTTAGCCCACATATTCTCAGCATGATTGAGAATGTCGAGAAGCTGGAGACGCTTGATTGTAAGATCAACGAGAACATTGTGATTGACCGCATGCTTCATTCACTCCATGATGGTTTTGCGCTCTTTAGAGCAAATTACTATATGAATGATTTGAAGAAAAGTCCCCATGAATTGCACTCCCTTCTCGTCGCATGCACCGAGAAGGACATGAAGTTCAGTGGGAGCATGAAGCAGGATGTTCTCGTTGTGTCAAACAAGGGCAAGGGTAAGGGCAAAGTTCAGCCGGACCTAGCAAAGTAGGCAAACCGAAGTTTAAGAAGTCGGGTTCGGGTAAGAGTGGGCCCGGTGAGTCGAGCAACTCATCAGCGCGACAAAGAGCAAGGACGGTAACATGGAGTGTCACCATTGCCACAAGACTGGGCATTGGAGGCGTACATGTCCCGTATACCATGAGGACATAAAGGCAGGTCGCGTTAAACCTGTTGGTATGTCTTCTTCTTCTACTTTTATTCATATGATTGAGATTAACCACGCAAGTTACGGAACTTGGGTACTAGATACTGGTTGTGGTTCTCATCTGTGTAATCATGTGCGGGGGCTCCGAAACATCGAACCCCTCGTAAAGGGTGAGGTGGACTGCGTGTCGGGAATGGAGCACGAGTGGCCGCCGTCTCGAGGGGAACATATGTGATCCAGCTCCTAAGCGGATTTGAGTTATTTTTGTATAATCGCTATTATGTACCCAGTCTTTCGAAAAACATTATTTCGGTTTCTGCACTTGACAAACTTGGATTTTCATTTGTAATAGAGAATAATTCTTGCATTTTCTCATTACACAATATGATTTATGGCAAGGCAGTCTCCATGAATGGAATTTATGTTTTAGATTAGACCACCGAAATATTACACGTAATGAATAAAAAGTTAAAGGTTGGTGACAAAGATCAAACGTATCTATGGCACTGCCGTAAGGGACACATTAATGAGAAACGCGTAAAACAGCTCATCAAAAATGGAGCTATCTCGGCCTTTGATTTTCAATCATTTGGCACGTGTGAATCATGTCTCATCGGTAAGATGACTCGTATTTCCTTCAAAGGTGTTGGAATGCGCGCTGCTGACCTATTAGGACTCATACACACGGATGTATGTGGACCTATGTCAATCACCGCACGAGAAGGCTATAGGTATTTCATCACTTTCACGGATGATTTAAGTAGATATGGCTATGTCTACTTAATGAAGCACAAAAGTGAATCCTTTGAGAAATTCAAAGAATACCGAAATAGGGTACAGAACCTCTTGGGTAGAAAGATTAAAACACTACGTTCGGATCGTGGTGGCGAGTATCTTTCTCACGAGTTTGATCAACACCTTAAGGATCGTGGTATTGCCCTACGATTAACTCCACCGGAACACCTCAATTGAATGGTGTGTCCGAACGGAGAAATCGAACACTTCTTGATATGGTTCGATCCATGATGAGTCACACGGTATCACCTGATTCATTATGGGGTTATGCTCTTTGTCGTTTGCTCTAATACTTAACCAAGTCCGTCTAAAGTCATGTTGACAAGACTCCATATGAACTATGGAAGGGAACGATCCCTAACTTGTCCTTTATACGGGTTCGGGGCTGCGAGGCTTATGTCAAGTGGAGACACGAGGATAAGCTCGGCCCGCGATCGGTCAAGACATACTTCATAGGTTATCCTAAAGGAACACTTGGTCATTACTTCTATTCGCCAACCGAACAACGTGTTTTTGTTGCGGCTAGTGCGACATTCTTAGAGAACGAATTTCTCGAGAATGCAAAGAGTGATAGAACCTTCGACTGTCGGAGATTCCGAACCAAATACCGAGCAACCATTGGAGGAACCAGTTCCTTCAATCCCATTTGCGGTTAATATTCTGAGGAACCTAGGAGGTCGGGAGGAGTCTCTATTCCTCCGGACAGATACATTGGTATGGTCGAGGAACATGACATAGACGACATTCTACTCTTAACGAGTAGTGAACCCGCAACCTATAAAGATGCCATGACTAGTTCTGACTCAAAGCTATGGCTTTAGGCCATGCAATCCGAGATGGACTCTATGTATGAGAACAACGTATGGGATCTTCTTGACTTACCTGCTAAGGTTCGTCCCCTTCAATGCAAATGGCTTTACAAGATAAAGCATTCTGTGGAAGGTCAACAAGATATCTATAAAGCACGACTAGTTGCTAAAGGTTTCACCCAAGTGCCAGGTTTGCACTACGATGAGATTTTTGCACCCGTAGTCATGCTGCGCTCCATTCGGATTATCTTAGCGATTGCCGCTTTTCATGACTATGAAATTTGGCAAATGGACATGAAAACCGCCTTCTTAAATGGCTTTTTGGAGGAAGAGTTGTACATGGTACAACCCGAAGGTTTCATCGATCCAGAACATCCTAAGAAAGTGTGCAAGCTTAAGCGTTCCATTTATGGACTTAAGCAAGCATCTCGGAGTTGGAACCATCGCTTCGACCAAATGATAAAAGAAAATGGATTTACTCGATCGGTCGAGGAACCATGTCTCTATATCAAGTCGAGTGGGAGCAAGATTGTCTTTCTAATATTGTATGTTGACGACATACTCCTGATTGGGAATGACATACCTCTCTTAACTTCGGTGAAAGTATGGTTGAAGAACCACTTCCAGATGAAAGATCTGGGTGAGGCACAAAGAATTTTGGGCATCCGTATCTATCGAGATAGATCACGTCGGATGTTATCTCTCAGTCAGGAGTCTCACATAGACAAAGTCCTAGAGAGATTCAGCATGACTAACTCCAAAAAGGGGTTTCTTCCCATGGCTCCAGGGGTGCATTTGAGCAAGTCTCAGGCACCAGAGACACCGGAAGAGAAAGCGCGCATGACACGGATTCCTTATGCTTCGGCTATAGGATCAATCATGTATGCCATGATATGCACACGTCCAGACGTGGCATATGCATTGAGTATGACAAGTCGATTCCAACAGCATCCAGGTGATTCACATTGGATGGCTGTCAAGAACATTCTTAAGTACCTACGGAGGACTAAAGATTGGGCATTGACTTATGGAGGCGAACAAAAGCTATGCGCAACTGGTTTCGCAGATGCTAGTTTCCAAATGGATCGAGATGACTCGAAATCTCAGTCTGGATTCGTTTTTACTCTTAATGGCGCTGCAGTCAGCTGGAAGAGTTCCAAACAAAGTGTTACAGCAGATTCTACGACTGAGTCCGAGTACTATGTCGCGTCTAGACATGTACAACGGAAAGCTCATCTAATCCGAGATTACGTGGAGCAAAAGGAAGTAGTGATAGAAAAGATTGCTACACATGATAATATAGCAGATCCTCTCACTAAACCATTACGACAAGATAAGCATGAAGGGCATGTTAATTCCATGGGAATTAAACGTCTTCCTGAGTTGTGGTACTCTTTTATGGATTAGATTCATCTTCTTGTGTACTCTATACGACATCATCGTTTTGATATTTATATATTTTGTTTTTCATGTGGAATTGTACGATAATTTTGCACCCCACAAAGTGAACTGAACAAACATTATATTTTTTTAGTCCTTAATTGCCCACATGAGCTGATAACTCTGGCAATTATTTTGTGACGTTGGTTGAGGGTGGGTTCAACAAGCCATAAGTCAACCGGTTGACTGACCAATCACAGAGGCGAGTTATACGGATATCTCGTAGGACACAATTGTGACATCGACGTGGAGTCCTAAATGTTTTATAACATTCGGTGCCAGGTCGTGGATAGGACCTCCATGGTGATCCTAAGAGTCGATTCTTTTGACTATCGACTGTCTCTTGAGACTACGACAGATTTTGGGTGACTTTGGTTTCTTTCTCACGGTCATCCGTAACAGGGGGCCAAGTAGATTTTTTCGGGTCATTTCATTTGTGCTTAGATCGGAAGGAGTCGAGTTGAAGGAAATATTCAGCCTTTATCGGGTACTCGATATTTCTCAGGGCCACTCGAGGAGTCAGAATCGAAATGCATGGTCATGCTCGAATACGGATTCGTTTTATCAGTTAAGTTACTCTCTAGTCGGGGAAACCACTCTTGATCCAGATCGATTGTAAAATACGACCTTTGCGGATCCGGATCTGCAAATTGTTTTACATTGAGTGGGAGAAATTTTAAATGAATATGAGAATCGGTTATCGCACCTACACTTGTACGGACAAGTGGGAGTTTGTTGGAGCTGTGTCCTCCAGTTAGTGCGGATAACATCATTGCACGTACACTTGTACAGACAAGTGGGAGCTTGTTGAGGCTGGTGTCCTTTACAGTTAGTGCAAGGACTTACAAATCTCTAAAAGGATCAAAGGGCATACTTTTGGTATTATTATCAGTTGATCCACGTTTATCAATAACGGTTGGCTTGCTAGATAAGTTTGACGTTATTGTCATACAGATGGCGGTGATCAACTGGTCCCTAAAAGTCACACCTATAGGATACGTTTGAGAGATGTGACAGTATGAAAATACAGTCATGTTGATGCCTAATATGACTAACCAGTTAGTCAGAGTTATTGACTAGTAATTAGTCAAACGCGATGTTGAGATAATTATTTAATACGGATTAAATAATCATGGCGAAAACGAATTAAGCGGTTAATTTGAAAATTGAATATAAGCAATTATATTTAATTAATGTATATTGAATCAATCAATTATACAATATTGTCTTTGTCGGACACGTATTAATATATCGACTGAGTCGTGTTACTAGTTGATATTTTAAACCGATAACCGATGACGATTTATAATTGAAAACCCGTCGTATACATTTTAGCGAGACGAGTCGGACCATGAGTTAAAATGAGGAGAAAGTGGAAAGCCCACTCACTCCCCATGAAACCCACGGACCGAGTGAACAAAAGGGAGGGCATCTCTCTTTTGCAAGGGATCATCTCATTTTTACAGAAACTAGGGTTTTGGAGATTATTCCTCGGAAACCTAGATCTCACATCAGAAAACCTCACAAAATTCTCTCAATACTGCAAGGCAATTAGAGAATTCTTTCTAGCACAAGGGGCATAGTCTCAGACGGTCTTGGGTGCAACGATTAGGAGGAAATCTACTTTGATTTCTGTTCATTACGCCGCATTTCAAAGGACCCGATGTTGATTCTTGTTCCTTATCGTTTCTCTATTGTATTTATGTTTTATGACGATAATCGCATGTTAAATTTACGTTATAGTCCTAAATTTAAAGGGTCTTATACGGATATTACCCTACAGTAACATCCACTCTCCACCAGAAAATCAAGATCCCATTAGATGGTAAAGTGGTGACGATCACTTCGTCACCCGTCAAGGCGGTAATAGAAAAGAGGTCAAGTAACCAAGTACTTGCAGATCCAGTATATGAGCTTGGGGGATTCTATAACATAAACCTTGTAGAGAGTGAGTTGGCACCTTTGTATTTCGATCCCTTCTCTAATTTAGTGGTCAACCACATACTCAAATCTCAGGGATACTTCCCGGGAAAGCCATTGAACCCTGTCCAAAGAAATACCTTTGCACCTTACAAAGAAGGTAACTCACAAAGGATACCACTAGGATTAGGATACAAACCCACCAAAGAGGAAGCCCAAGAAATGCTCACTCAATTCCAAAACCACAAGAATGTGGGAAACCAAATGCGGGCCTACCTCCCTACCCTAAATGGACACTTCATTAGAGAAGGTAGTCAAGAACTCTTTCACGGGTTTCCCGAGCCTTGGCACTACATAGGAAATAAACTAGCTGGAATCGAGATCTTTCACGATTGCTACTTTATTCCCACAGAAACGGTTCCTACCGCCAAGACTCGTCAAGCACCTTGCTTAGACAAACAAGCTGTTAGCTTACTATTTGGAGAAGATCGGTTTGTTAGAGCCGCGCAGGACGAGATCATTACCATGATACTTCAAGACGATCACTTCAACCCTACCGCATTGATCACAGAAACTAGTTCGAATCAACAGAAAGGATGGAAAAAATCGATCAAGTGGACGAACAACCAAGGAAGACTCTTCAAGCTCACCACTGAAGAAGGAGAGATGTTCAAAGGAGAACAAGAAGACGATGAATTCGAGTCAGAGTCAGAGTCGGAGTCTAAGTCGGAGTCTAGAGAAGTCCCTAGAGAGTCTCCTCCTGTCGTCACTCCCACTCCCCTTGTTCCTACTAGCTTAGCAGCAAGTAGTAACAGCAGTTCGGGAAATGTCCCAACAGCTGTCCCCTTACCGCCACTGACTACTGAACAGATGGCCTCTTTGTTTCAAATCTTTTCAAATTTTAATATGAATAAATCAGGTTCTGCTTACTCCTTGTGATGTTCTGAATGCAATTCTGTATACGATGATAATGTGGATGACCCAGACCCAGACTCAATCGAAATACCTCCTTACATAGCCAAAGAAATACTACAAGAGGGGGAAGGGGGACCAGTTATAGAAAACACCGAACCCATCAACGTGGGAACCGAACTAGAACCCCAAGAACTTAGGATAGGGACGACCTTGAACCCCGCCGAAAGGGCCAATTTTATAGACCTCCTTCACGAGTTCAAGGACATTTTTACTTGGTCCTACAAAGACATGCCAGGTATCGACATGGATATCGCAGAGCACAGAATCCCAATCAAACCAGGTTTCAAACCCGTAAAACAGAAGCTTCGTGGAATGAGGACAGAATGGGCTCTTAAGATCAAAGAAGAAGTCGATAAGCAATTCAAAGCCGAGTTCATCAAAGTATCCGAGTACTCAGACTGGGTAGCCAACATAGTACCCGTACCCAAGAAGGATGGGAGAATCCGTGTTTGTGTTGATTTTAAAGACTTAAACAAAGCGAGTACCAAGGACGACTTTCCTCTACCACATATCGACATATTGGTGGATAATACAGCGGATCACGCGTTGCTATCCTTCATGGATGGATATGTAGGGTATAATCAGATCAAGATGGCCATAGAAGACATGCACAAAACCGCCTTCGTCACTCAATGGGGCACCTATTACTACACGGTTATGCCGTTTGGGTTAATCAATGCCGGAGCTACATATCAACGCACCGTAACTACACTACTATATGACATGATGCATAAAGAAGTTGAGGTATACGTAGATGACATGATTGTCAAGTCTAAAGATAGAGAGGGGCATATTGCGAATCTACGCAAATTCTTCTCAAGATTACGAAAGTATAACATGAGACTCAATCCACATAAATGTGCATTTGGGGTAACATCCGGCAAACTCATGGGATATGTCGTTAGCCAACGAGGGATAGAAATAGACCCTTCCAAGATCAAGGCTCTAATCGAAATGCCGCAACCTCAAACAGATAAGGAAGTTAGAGGATTCTTGGGCAAGGTGCAGTACATAAGTCGATTCATATCGAAACTCACCATGATCTGTGAACCTATCTTCAAAAAGATAAAGAAAACGGATCACACCATGTGGGATGATGACTGTCAAAAGGCATTCGACCGAATCAAGGAGATACTAGCCAAACCGCCTAGACCTGGCAAAAGTATACCGAACCCGAAAAATCGATCGAAAATACCTGAATCGACACCTGACCGTACACCCGAAAGGTATAACTATATTTCACCCCGAAACCTGAATCGGCCGGAATTGATTCGAAATCGAACCGAATTCGTAATATCCGAAATATACCCAAGATCGAATGAACCTGAACTGTTTCAACCTGAATTATTTTAATCCGAACCGATATATACCTGAACCGATTTAAACCTGTACATTGATAACATATACCCAACATTGAAACCCGAAATGACCCGAATGTACCTATGCGTCACATCTAGGTTGTTATTTTGTACATGAGTGTCACTCATTTGACGTCAATGAATTAAATATTATATCGTAGTTATACAAAAAAACATTATCTATCACTTTTTAAAAAACATTATTCGTATTATATCAAACGTTTTGAATAAAGACCTAATCCCTTGACATCCGATCTGATTATGACTTGAGTCGAACCTCATCTGCTCCGATATTGACCCGACTCGAACCTTGTTTGCACCGATATTGACCCAACTCGAACCTGAACCGACCCGAAATATCTACAACCGATTAAAAGTGAAAACTGAATCCAACCCGAGTTGAACCGAACTGAAATCGAAAAAAAAGATAAACCGAAATAACCCGATCCGAAAGAACCTGAACCAAAACTGATCTGATTGACCCGTTTGCCACCTCTTAAACCGCCAGTGCTCATGCCACCCCTACGAGATCAACCTCTTGCTTTATATCTCACAGTAACTGAAACAGCCATAGGTGCCATGCTGGCCCAAACTGTGGGAAAAGAAGAAAGAGCTATCTACTACCTTAGTAAGAAGTTCTTGGAGTATGAGTGCAAGTACACACCACTCGAGAAGACATGCCCCGCTCTTATGTGGGCAACGAAGAAGCTACGCCATTACATGCTTAGCTACTCCGTCAAAATATACTCAAAAATGGATCCTGTCAAATACCTCTTCGAGAATGGTCGGTCCCCTTTGAGCTTAGATTTCGGTTACTTGTCGTTAGGAGCACCTAGACCAAAACAATATTTATAACTTCACAAACAACTCTACTATTAGTAAAGAGGCAAGTAAAGGTCAGATCCCAAGGGACGGGTATTGATGTAGGATTTTCGATTGCAAGTAGTGGTGTCTAGGGGTGTCACAATTTGGGTTGAGATAAGAAGATCACTAAACTAAATAACAATAAAAGTAAACAAGCAAGATGACTAAAATGAGATGTAAACAATTGATTAAAAGCACTAGGGTGTCATGGGGTCATAGGGGATTCATGGGAATTGATCATACAAACATATTCTCAAATTATAAGCAAGCAATTATTGTTGTGATAGGATCGAGTTAGTTTATATCTTACAATCCTAGGAAGGTTTGGGTCCCGGAGCTGAATCGATTAGATTGTACAACACTTACAAGTCGACTTAATCCTCTCTACTCAACTATATGCATGGTCTAATGAGACTCGAGTTGGTTTATGTCTTACAAGTCTCATTAAAAAGGTAAGTGATAGGTAAAAAATGCAAGGATTCATAGGCTCGCATTTCATCAAACATAACATGTGCATAAGTTGAGATCACAACAAGCAAGCAAATAAATTATGAAAACATATTAAATTAAGCATGAATCATCCCCCATGTTGGTTTCCCCTAATTACCCACTAACCCTAGTTAAGGAAACTACTCACTCATTATCATGTTTAACATGTTAAAAAGGTTGTCAATCATATTAACAAAGCAAAACATGATGAATAAATAAAGATGATTAACAATAATTAAAAAGGGATTAAGAGAGTTATACCTAATGATGATTCCAAAATAATAATGCAAAGAATAAAAGAAGTACTTGATGATTGATGGAAGGTTGTCAATCTCCCAATAAACCCAAATCATCTTCAATTACCCAAAATAAAAGATGAACAAAAGAGAAATTAAGGAAATGAGATTTGTATTAATATTTGATTAGAAGTTGATTACAAGATTAAAGAGAGATTAGAATAATATAAACTACACTAAAGATTGATAAGAAGAACATGATAACCTAATTAGACTAATGGGGTATTTATAGTGGGGATTAGGTGCACAAATTAGGGTTACTAAGGTCTTAAATGACGATTAAGTCCTTGAGGAATCGCTCCTCTCAAGAAACGATGCGGGTCTCCTTTTAGCTAGTCTTCCAAAAATATGCGCATCTTCAATGGAGGGAAGAAGAGGACGTGTCCCTCTGGAGTAGAATCCAAGCGTCCCAGGGTCGGGACGGGCGGATTGGGGAGCTGTTGGACGAGCGGCTGGGTGGCTTGGACGAGCGTCCTGGGAAGCTGCTGGACGGGCGTCCCGATGGTTGGGACGAGAGGATTCTTTGTCAGCTTCCATTTCTTCTTTTCTTCTTCTCTTCTTCCACTAATCCTCCGGGATTTTGTCGGGGATGCAAGGATCTTCTTCATCATTACCCATCTACTACATTATGTACAAAGGCCTTCTAGTCTTGTCTTATCTTTGATGCTTGGTCATTAGATTCGATCAATTTAGCTCTATTTTGCCATGAAAATGCAAGGTTTGCACTCCTCTCCTACCAAGGAAACAAAACCTCAAAGAACATGCAAAACAAAGGACTAAAGATAGTAAATGACCCAAATATGTATAACATTTATGGCCATTTTATCCGTCAAAACCTTCCTATTTGCTTTTCTATCGCATTTCATATGTTTTGTAGAAAAGGAGATAAATGAGGCGGAAATTCCCATCTTTCGTGCATATTTGGAAGCTTATTGATGATATTAGATGGACTAGTATGAAGAGGAGGCAAGAATGATGACCAAAGACGTAGGAATAAAGTGTATATAGAAGGATCAAAGGGTTAAAAGTAAGAATGACGAGAGGGAAGGCATTACAAGAATAAATCGCTCAAAAACCGATCCAAGGGTTGCTCTTTTGGCTCTGAAAGTATGCTAGATGGAACGGCATCGAAAAATCAAGTGATCTAGGCTTTTGAATCACTCCAATAGGAGTCCGGATGAGAAAATAACGTCCGTTTTACAATCCGAGCTCAAGATACAGCTCAACCCGCTCGGGTCAAATTCAACCCGCTCGGGTTGAAGCCCAGGACGCCCATATTTCGCTCGGGACGGGCGTATTCCTGGACAGGAAACTTTCCCTTGCTACGTGAACCACAATCCGAGCGTCTTCTCCCAAATCCGCCCGGATTGCATCTCCCGAATCCGCCCGTCTTCTCCCAAATCCGCCCGGATTGCATTTTCAGAATCCGCCCGGATTCTCCTTAATCCGCCCGGATTCCATCGCCAGAATCCGCCCGTCCCGACCTTAATCCGCCCGGATTCCCTCACAGCACAATTTCGTCTTCTTCAAGCCTCAAAGAAAGACGCCCTTCCTTCAAGAAATACCGGAGTCTCCCTGCTCAAATCTCAAAAGTGTAATTACTAGTTTAGCCCTTAGTTAACCCTAATGCATCCACCTAATTTCCACTATAAATACCCCATTTGTAATAATCCTTTAACACATCTTTTTAGCTAGAAAAATCCTTCTTTTGATTAGATTAGGAGTAGATTAGAATAGATTACTCTTTAATCTTTCTACAAATTACACATTAATCTCTCCTTAATTATTGTTCAAGTTTATTATTAAGTAATTCAAGTTTATTATTGGTTAATTAGAAGATTATTGGATTTATTGGGAGATTGACAACCTTCCATCAATCATCAAGTTCTTCTATTATTCTTTGCATTATTATTGTGGAATCTCCATAGGTATAATCCTCTTAATCCTTGTTTTAATTATTGTTAATCTTTCTTACTTGTTCATCATGTTTTACCTTGTTAATATGATTGACAACCTTGTTAGCATGTTAAACTTGATAATGAATGAGTAGTCTCTTAGCTAGGATTAATGGGTAATTAGGGGAAACCAACATGGGATTGATTCATGCTTAATCTAATATGTTCACATGATTAAATTGCTTGCTTGTTGTGATGTCAACTTTATGCACATGTTATGTTTGATGAAATGCTAAGCCTATGAATCCTTGCATTTTTACCATCTCTTATCTACTCAACTTGACTCGTAAGATATAAACCAACTCGAGTCTTGTTAGACCATGCATAGAAGTTGATTAGGAGGAAAGTAAGTCGACTTGTAGGTGTTGTACAATCTAATCGATTCGGCTCCGGGACCCAACTCTTCCTAATAACCGTAAGATATAACCCAACTCGGTTCCTCCACAACATTAATTGCTTGCAACCTTGTAAACATGTTTGTATGATCAACACCATGAATCCCCCATGACCCCATCCTAGCACTTTTAATCAATTGTTTACATCTTTCCTTTTATTGCTCGTTCTACTTTATTGCTTGCATTAGTCTAGACACAACTACAAACCCAAACAAATTGTGACACTAGCATAAATTGAGATAGATAGACTTAGAACCCAAAGCACACCGTCCCATGGATCGACCTCGACTTACCGCTAACTAGTTGTTTGTTGAGTATTATAAATGTGTTTGATTGGGTGTACAACGACACGCTCACATCAAAATGGCGCCGTTGCCGGGGATGGTGCTATGTGATTAAGTTCTTACTTGTTTGTCTATTTTGATTTTGCTTTAACCTTGAGGAACTTGTTCCTCAAGGATTGTTTTTACCGTTTTCTTGTAGTTTTCTTGTTTGTAGTTATATCTTTGTCCTAGTTATGATGATGACCGAAGGCTTGGCACATGGAGTATGTGGTTAATCTTTTAAGTATGACTACCATGGGTATGGGGAGTTTTTGAAGCAAGTTGAAACAAACCTACCTTACAACTCATACAATGAAAGTCCTAACCACTACCCAAACTTTTCTTACCAAAGCCCCCACATCCTACATCCACAACAACCACCCTCCCAAAACCCACTTTACAATCAATGCCAAATGTCATACTACAATGAACACCCATACCACCAAATTCCCATGAACCCACAACAAGAGAATGAGCATAATCTTGACATGCAAAGTGTGGTTCTCCAAATGTTAAGGTGCCAACAAAATCTCTTCATGAAAATGCTAGAAGAGAGCCAAGCTAGGGACGATTTTCTCAAAAACATTGTTACTAATGGTGAGAAGTTGGCAAATCAAATTGCCCAAATGGAAGCCACCCAAATGCTAAATGAAGAAGAAGGGGAAAATAATGAGGGTGAAGAAGAATTTGGATGGCATTATGAAGCTACTCTTGTGAATCCCCCACCACCTCCTAAATTCATAAGTATTGAACACCCCATATTCCAACTTGTACCCAACTTTACAAACATTCATGATAGATGTGAATATGAAGATGCTACTTTTGAGGAAGGGGAGTGCTTGATTGATTATGGACCAAGAGTGGATGATGAATTGAAGCATGATGAAGTTGGGGTGGAGAGCAATGATGAATGTGAGTTGAAGGCCAATTATGAGACAAGCACTTTGTCTAAATTATCTAATGAATCTAGCTCACACACTAGCCTTGCTTCTCCAATTTGGGACACCTATGATGATGATGATGAAGACCTCCCACCACAATTTCCCTCTATGACCCATGTAGAGGAAGTGTGTTCCCTTGACACTTATGGGAGTGGAGGTAAAACTTTGAAAGAAGAGGTTGATGAATTTGAACTTGCAATCTTTGGGGAATTGAGAGGTCAAGAGGAAAACTATGATGTTGGCATCTTTGATCATAGTTTGGAAGAAATTGAAGCTCTTTTCTTTGGAAATGGTTCAAGTTCTAAGGAGGGTCAAGAAGAAAGTGAAGACAATGAAAGCATGAATGACCTCAATGGTGAGAAGTTGACTCCTCCACATCTTATCCTTCAACTATCCCCTCATCAAAAAAATGAGAACTCTCCTTCTACTATTGAAGGATTGATGAATCAATGCTCTATCATCATAGAATTTGAAAGAGATGGTAACGAGTGGAAGCCTTCGGATGAATATGGGCAATAGTTCATACCTTGTATTGACAAGAATCATGGGCTTGTTGGTTTGAAGCATTGGAAGAAGCCAAGTGCCAAGGGCAAAACAAATGGGAGAGTGTTTGGCAAGTTCTATTCCAAGCAAAGATGGGTAAACTACGTTTTGACATCACCAATCTCCTATTTATGCCTACATGAAGCCCATTCAAAAGCCTTTGACCGGTTGTTGAGAGCATTAAGCAACATGGACAAGATCAATAACCATGGCAACAAGGAATGAGTTTGGTGGAGTCCTCCCTCAAACCACCATTTGTAAGATATCCTATCCTTTATCTTTGCATTACATTTACACTTGCATTTAGTTATTTACATATACATTTAGCTTGCATTTGTATTATATTTTATATTACATTTACATTAGTTAGTTCATATAGTATAGTCGCATTGTAATATATCTCACATGATTCATGTAGATAGTTGCATATAGACTAGAATTCATGCATAGTCACTAATGGCCAAACCTATTCATTTCTACACTAGAAATAATGTTTAAATCGGTTTGGGGAGGTTTGATCATAAGTGACCATAGTTTAAATCATGCATCATATAGTATAGTTTAGATTGCATTCATTTGTTACATATGTCATATAGAAATTGCATTTAGCTAGAGCATGCATTCATTCATATCATATCATTGCATTTTTACTTTATTTCAAAAAAAAATCAAAAATTCAAAAACATGTATTTCTTTTTCATTCCTACTCCTACATGTACATTGAGGACAATGTCCAAAATAAAGTGGGGGATGGGAATTTATATTCCAAAAATGCATAAAAATTGAAAAATTTCGAAAAAAATCACAAAAATATGTCTTTTAAGTTCATAAAAACAAAAATCATAAAAATTTGAAAAATTGAAAAATCCAAAAACAAGTTCGTTTCCTTTATAGTGTAGTCTTGTATATATTGTCTTGTATATATTGTGTTTGTTTTATCCTTGTTCACATTGATTGACTACGCCACATCCGAGACATGAGGATATTGAAGACCGCATGGTATGATCTTTCCAATCTCCTTTTCCTCTTTATGTTAATGACTATGTGGCTTTATTTTGATTGATGCGGTATAAACAATGTGAACTTAGGACTTGCATTTAGTTTATATGACATATTAGTTGGTAGAAACATATGCATTAGGATGTTTATATGTTAGTTACATCATGGCATGTAGTTGCATGTTAGAAAAATTTTGCGAAACCGTCCACTTGGGAAACTTGACAAGTGTATATAGGCCCTAGTAGATGCTTTTTCTTCTTAAGACTTTGCTTGTTAGAATACTTGTAAAACACCCTAGGATGTGTCATGCTAGTATCCTTTGACCCATGGATTAAGGCCTAGTCAAGAGTACCTTGTGGTATGATAACTCCTTGGCTACCGTTTATTCCAAGGTGACCCTTGAAACCATGCATCCATCCATCCATCATCCATGTTCTACCGCATTTTTGTCATCAAAGGGAATGGGCACAAAAAGAAATAAATTTGAGTTCAATGAAATGAAAAGTGAAAGAAAGTTTGCAAAATGCATTAAAAGAAAAGAGGAGCAAAAATAGACTCCTAAAGATTCAAAAATAAGGCACCCTCCCTACATATGGGGTGACTTTGAAAATGTTCAAAAAGAAATGCAAAGAAAAGTTGAAAGTTGTCAAGTGTTGAAATGCCAAAAATCAAAAAGAAATGGCAAAAAGAAAGTGTTCTCAAATGTTATATGCCACAAGAAATTGGGGGGAAAAACAACAATGAAAGCAAACTCCCAAAATAAAACTCAAATATTATCGATCCCTTTTCCATCTTATCCATTTTTGTGCATGGTAGAGAGGGGACGACCCTTCTTCTTGTCTAGGCAAGAGGGGGAATTCCGCGATCCTCCAGTGTTTTTAACGCCATAGGGAGTCTACTCTTGACAAAAGCATTTAACGATTGAGGACAAAGGTACCCTAGCTTGACACAACTTGGAGGTGATTTATTGGTATCCTTCTAGGCTTAGTAGTTTGAAGAAATTGCATCTATGAAGGAGTGTGTACCCTTGAATTGCTTCCCCTTTAGATAATTTCCGCCACTTAGATGAGGAAAGTGGCTATTATTTTGTAGATGCATCCATTATTTGATTTTGTGTGCTTAATGCTTGGATGTATCGCCATTTTGGCAAGACCCACCTTGCCTTGCAAGAAGGTATCCTACCTCATGGTTGTCTTGTTGTGAGTTGAAGGGGCGGAGTGAGACCCGCTAATTGTCTCATATCGGCTATATTAGTAGGCTAGTTTAAATAAAGGTCTAGTTTTTGTCACCTCTTTACTCGGGACGAGTAAAGGTTCGGTTTGGGGATATTTGATGTGAACATTATTTGCGCATATTTAGTCCCCTAATTGAGCCTATTTTGCATACTATTATAACATTTATGGCCATTTTATCCGTCAAAACCTTCCTATTTGCTTTTCTATCGCATTTCATATGTTTTGTAGAAAAGGAGATAAATGAGGCGGAAATTCCCATCTTTCGTGCATATTTGGAAGCTTATTGATGATATTAGATGGACTAGTATGAAGAGGAGGCAAGAATGATGACCAAAGACGTAGGAATAAAGTGTATATAGAAGGATCAAAGGGTTAAAAGTAAGAATGACGAGAGGGAAGGCATTACAAGAAGAAATCGCTCAAAAACCGATCCAAGGGTTGCTCTTTTGGCTCTGAAAGTATGCTAGATGGAACGGCATCGAAAAATCAAGTGATCTAGGCTTTTGAATCACTCCAATAGGAGTCCGGATGAGAAAATAACGTCCGTTTTACAATCCGAGCTCAAGATACAGCTTAACCCGCTCGGGTCAAATTCAACCCGCTCGGGTTGAAGCCCAGGACGCCCATATTTCGCTCGGGACGGGCGTATTCCTGGACAGGAAACTTTCCCTTGCTACGTGAACCACAATCCGAGCGTCTTCTCCCAAATCCGCCCGGATTGCATCTCCCGAATCCGCCCGTCTTCTCCCAAATCCGCCCGGATTGCATTTTCAGAATCCGCCGGATTCTCCTTAATCCGCCCGGATTCCATCGCGAAATCCGCCCGGATTCCGCCCGGATTCCCTCACAAAGACAATTTCGTCTTCTTCAAGCCTCAAAGAAAGACGCCCTTCCTTCAAGAAATACCGGAGTCTCCCTGCTCAAATCTCAAAAGTGTAATTACTAGTTTAGCCCTTAGTTAACCCTAATGCATCCACCTAATTTTCACTATAAATACCCCATTTGTAATAATCCTTTAACACATCTTTTTAGCTAGAAAAATCCTTCTTTAGATTAGATTAGGAGTAGATTAGAATAGATTACTCTTTAATCTTTCTACAAATTACACATTAATCTCTCCTTAATTATTGTTCAAGTTTATTATTAAGTAATTCAAGTTTATTATTGGTTAATTAGAAGATTATTGGATTTATTGGGAGATTGACAACCTTCCATCAATCATCAAGTTCTTCTATTATTCTTTGCATTATTATTGTGGAATCTCCATAGGTATAATCCTCTTAATCCTTGTTTTAATTATTGTTAATCTTTCTTACTTGTTCATCATGTTTTACCTTGTTAATATGATTGACAACCTTGTTAGCATGTTAAACTTGATAATGAATGAGTAGTCTCTTAGCTAGGATTAGTGGGTAATTAGGGGAAACCAACATGGGATTGATTCATGCTTAATCTAATATGTTCACATGATTAAATTGCTTGCTTGTTGTGATGTCAACTTTATGCACATGTTATGTTTGATGAAATGCTAAGCCTATGAATCCTTGCATTTTTACCATCTCTTATCTACTCAACTTGACTCGTAAGATATAAACCAACTCGAGTCTTGTTAGACCATGCATAGAAGTTGATTAGGAGGAAAGTAAGTCGACTTGTAGGTGTTGTACAATCTAATCGATCCGGCTCCGGGACCCAACTCTTCCTAATAACCGTAAGATATAACCCAACTCGGTTCCTCCACAACATTAATTGCTTGCAACCTTGTAAACATGTTTGTATGATCAACACCATGAATCCCCCATGACCCCATCCTAGCACTTTTAATCAATTGTTTATATCTTTCCTTTTATTGCTCGTTCTACTTTATTGCTTGCATTAGTCTAGACACAACTACAAACCCAAACAAATTGTGACACTAGCATAAATTGAGATAGATAGACTTAGAACCCAAAGCACACCGTCCCATGGATCGACCTCGACTTACCGCTAACTAGTTGTTTGTTGAGTATTATAAATGTGTTTGATTGGGTGTACAACGACACGCTCACATCAGGGTACCACTTTTATATGCTTGAAAAGCATTCACTTGCTCATTTGTTCCCCTACATTCACTTTGGTCATGTCCCAAAGTTCCACAATTCTCACATATCCCACTTGGGATTGATGAAGATGCTACCATGGTATTAACATGATGCTTTGGTGATTTTGAGGCTTCTTCAAGTTAAGCCATCGCCTTCTCAAACTTCAAGTTGATGGTATCAATATGAGCACTAAGTTGAGCACCCAATTGAGTAATAGAGTCCACTTCATGCTTTCCTCCTCTAGTAGGCTTGCGAGGTCTACTATATTGTGAATTATGGACCGCCATTTCCTCAATCTTGTTCCAAGTTTTATTATCGTCAACTTCGGTGAACATACCATTTGATCCCATGTTGAGAATGTTTCTTGAGTCTTCATAAAGACCATTCCAAAATTGTTGTACCAAGAACCACTCGCTAAGTCCATGATGAGGACATGAGCGACAAATTCCTTTGAATCTCTCCCAAGCTTTATACAAAGATTCTTCATCCCTTTGCTTAAAACCCGTAATTTGAGCTCTTAGCATGTTAGTCTTTTCCGGAGGGTAGAATTTTTTGTAGAAAGCTAGAGCCAACTTCTTCCAAGTGTCAATTCCAAGAGTAGATTTATCAAGGCTTTTCAACCATTGTTTTGCGGTGCCAATTAGAGAAAAAGGAAATAAGACCCATCGAATTTGGTCTTGAGTTACTCCGGTTTGTGAAATCGCATCACAATAGTCACAAAAAGTTTCCATGTGGGAATGAGGGTCTTCACTAGGCATCCCCCAAATTGGCTTCTTTCGACTAATTGGATAAATGCGCATTTTGCAATGAAATTTCCGGTTAAGTGTTGTGGTGTGGGAGTACCATTGGGTAGGTTCTCCTTGGTTGGTACGCAATGTGATGAAAACTTAGGCATTGTGGGTTGATTGTGTGATTGATTTTGTGTTGGGTTCTCCTCACCTTCTCTTGCAAAAGGGTTGATGAACTCAATAGTGTTTGGTTGAATATCTACAACCTCACCAATACCTCTCAAAGTATTCCTAGCAAGTCTTCTAATGGTTGTCAAAGTCCTTTCAATTTCGTGATCAATGGGTAACAAGTTACCTTGTGATCTTCTAGACATGCAAAATATCAAACAACTCGAAAACAATCAGAACAAACCTTGAGGAGTTTTACTTCCCCAAGGCAAAGAAAGACACAACTAATAACAATCAAAGAAAATCAAATCAAGTTAACATCGTCCCCGGCAACGGCGCCATTTTTGGTCGGTCCGCTTTGAGCTTAGATTTTGGTTACTTGTCGTTAGGAGCACCTAGACCAAAATAATATTTATAACTTCACAAACAACTCTACCATTAGTAAAGAGGCAAGTAAAGGTTGGATCCCAAGGGACGGGTATTGATGTAGGATTTTCGATTGCAAGTAGTGGTGTCTAGGGGTGTCACAATTTGGGTTGAGATAAGAAGATTACTAAACTAAATAACAATAAAAGTAAACAAGCAAGATGACTAAAATGAGATGTAAACAATTGATTAAAAGCACTAGGATGTCATGGGTCATAGGGGATTTGTGGGAATTGATCATACAAACATATTCTCAAATTATAAGCAAGCAATTATTGTTGTGATAGGATCGAGTTGGTTTATATCTTACAATCCTAGGAAGGTTTGGGTCCCGGAGCCGAATCGATTAGATTGTACAACACCTACAAGTCGACTTAATCCTCCCAACTCAACTATATGCATGGTCTAATGAGACTCGAGTTGGTTTATATCTTACAAGTCTCATTGAAAAGGTAAGTGATGGGTAAAAAATGTAAGGATTCATAGGCTCGCATTTTATCAAACATAACATGTGCATAAGTTGAGATTACAACAAGCAAGCAAATAAATTATGAAAACATATTAAATTAAGCATGAATCATACCCCATGTTGGTTTCCCCTAATTACCCACTAACCCTAGTTAAGGAAGCTACTCACTCATTATCAAGTTTAACATGTTAACAAGGTTGTCAATCATATTAACAAAGCAAAACATGATGAATAAATAAAGATGATTAACAATAATTAAAAAAGGATTAAGAGAGTTATACCTAATGATGATTCCAAAATAATAATGCAAAGAATAAAAGAAGTTATTGATGATTGATGGAAGGTTGTCAATCTCCCAATAAACCCAAATAATCTTCAATTACCCAAAATAAAAGATGAACAAAAGAGAAATTAAGGAAATGAGATTTGTATTAATATTTGATTAGAAGTTGATTATAAGATTAAAGAGAGATTAGAATAATATAAACTACACTAAAGATTGATAAGAAGAACATGATAACCTAACTAGACTAATGGGGTATTTATATTGGGGATTAGGTGCACAAATTAGGGTTACTAAGGGCTTAAATGACGATTAAGTCCTTGAGGAATCGCTCCTCTCAAGAAAAGATGCGGGTCTCCTTTTAGCTAGTCTTCCAAAAATATGCGCATCTTCAATGGAGGGAAGAAGAGGACGTGTCCCTCTGGAGTAGAATCCGAGCGTCCAAGGGTCGGGACGGGCAGATTGGGGAGCTGCTGGACGAGCGGCTGGGGTCTTGGACGAGCGTCCTGGGAAGCTGCTGGACGGGCGTCCCGATGGTTGGGACGAGCGGATTCTTTGTCAGCTTCCATTTCTTCTTTTCTTCTTCTCTTGTTCCAACAATCCTCAGGGATTTTGTCGGGGTTGCAAGGATCTTCTTCATCATTGCCCATCTACTACATTATGTACAAAGGCCTTCTAGTCTTGTCTTCTCTTTGATGCTTGGTCATTAGATTCGATCAATTTAGCTCTATTTTTCCATGAAAATGCAAGGTTTGTACTCCTCTCTTACCAAGGAAACAAAACCTCAAAGAACATGCAAAACAAAGGACTAAAGATAGTAAATGACCCAAATATGCACTAAAAAGCATAGGAACGAGGCTAATTCGGGGACTAAATATGCTCAAATATTGATCACATCAGAGAAACTTGTTCTCAATGGACGCCTAGCGAGCTGGACTTTGATGCTCTCAGAGTTCGATCTCAAGTATGTACCTCTGAAAGTTATAAAAGGGCGCGCTGTCGCCGAGTTCTTTGCAGAAAATCCCATCAATGATGCACAAGAAATAGACACCTGGTCGTTTCTGGACGAGGATATACTCCAAACAGATGCAGACTCCTGGGACCTTTATTTTGATAGAGCGTCGAACTTAAGAGGATTTGGAATAAGAGTGTTGCTCATTTCTCCTGAAGGCGAGCATACACCACTCGCTGTCAAACTCGACTTCGAGGTGACAAATAATGCGGCAGAATATGAGGCTTGCCTCATTGGACTACAAGCAGCAGTAGGTTTAGGCATCAAGAATCTTCGGGTACATGGAGATTCATCTTTGATCATCAACCAAATTACGGGATCTTGAAAAATTCGGAGTGAAAGCCTAGCACCGTATCAAGCCAGGATAGACCAAGTTGCCCAATTCTTCGATCAAGGAACGTACCTACACCTACCTCGAGAAGAGAATCAATTTGCAGATGCTCTTGCAAAACTCGCATCTTTGATTGATATGCCGGATGATATGGTAGAAATTCCTTTATGCAACAAACGACGGTAAGAACCAGCTTATGTGCACCAAATTACAGATAAAGAAGAAGAAAACCCAGAGGAACCTTGGTTCCAAGCAATTCTAAACTTCAAACGCAACGGCACCTATCCACAAGACATGGACAAAAGAGGACAAAGTGTTATACGCTTACTAGCCTCCCAATACGTCCTCATGCAAGGAGAATTATATAAAAGAACACCTCTTGGTGTAGTCCTGCGTTGCCTTGATCATTCACAGGCACGGAAAGTGATGGAAGAAGTTCATGATGGAGAATGTGGCCCTCACATGAGTGGACCAATGATGGCAAAGAAAATCAAGCGTTTGGGTTATTATTGGACAACAATGGAATCCGAATGCATCAAGTATGTCAGACATTGTCATAACTGCCAAATCTTCGGGAATGTGCAACATGTCCCTCCTTCACTACTCTACACCATGACATCTCCTTGGCTATTTTCTGCTTGGGGAATCGACATCATCGGAAAGATCACCCCAACCGGAACAGGAGGTCACTGTTTCATTTTGGTGGCTCTCGACTATTTTACCAAATGGATAGAAGCGGCTTCTTATACTAGTCTCACAGCCAAGAACGTGGCAAAATTCATACAAACCAATATCATCTGTCGATACGGTTGCCCACATGAGATCATCAGTGACAATGGGTCAGATTTCCAGGCTGAGACTTAGCAATTGCTAGCTAAGTACAAAATCAAACATCACCATTCCTCGTCGTATAGACCACAAACTAATGGTGCAGTAGAGGCAGCAAACAAAAATGTTGTCACAATCCTCAAGAAAATGATTGACAATTATCGAGATTGGCCAAGTAAGATACCATTTGCCTTGTGGGGATATCGCACATCCGTTAGGACGCCCACTGGGGCTACTCCTTTCTATTTGACCTACGGTATGGAAGCCGTGCAACCAGTCGAGCTCGAAATACCATCCTTGCGTAATCTACTCGAAAGTCAAATCCCAGAAGCCGATTGGAAGAGGGATAGATATGAAGAACTCATCCTCCTGGATGAACGAAGATTGCGCGCATTACATAATGTGCAAACGTATCAGGCACGTATCAAACGAGCCTTCAACAAAAAGGTTAAGCCAAGAAACATCAAAGAAGGAGACTTAGTTCTCAAATAAGTTAGAGGTCTTTTACCTGTCGATCTACGAGGAAAGTTCAAACCCAACTGGGCCGGACCATTTCTAGTCAAGTCCATACTCCCGAGGGGTGCGGTTAGAATCACAGACCTAGATGGGAATGAATTTGCTAACCCAACTAACCTCGACCAATTGAAACGTTAATATACCTAGAATAGGAACAAAAACGCGCCTCGCGTAACACCACGTGCCGCTCATGTGGCATGGAATAAAAAACGGCCCCTGGCCAGCTGAAATAAAGTTTATGTCACCTTGCTCTTGCATTTTGACAAATCATCATCCTCATATCATCAAATAAACTGAATTATGCTTTAGGAGTAAGTAAAGCTCATGCTTATTTTCTAGTTCATTACAAGCTCTTGCTTAGAACAATTATTCTTTTACATTTACTTGAACTACGCGTAAGGGTTTGATTTCATTTTTTTTTTAAATAAATACGTAGGCAATCCTTCACATGATACAACCCACTATTATTTTAAATGTAAATAGAAGGACATTTGCATATGCATTTGAAATTCGACAAGAATAATAAAAGAAAACCACAACGGTTGCATAACCAATTAACCTTTTATTCATTTCTTTCCATAATAATAATAGTATGCCACATAATAAAAATAATGCTAAAATAAACAGGCTAGGATTCTAAAAACTCCACCATTTTTATTACAAACAATAATAATAATAATTAAATAATACTAAGACTTAGGCTATTCTTCCATTTTCCCTTTGCCTTTGTCATTCTTGTCATATTTCCTATCTCGACCACGAGCCGGGTGCTTCTGCGCTATTTCAAATCTAATCACCAATGGTCTCTCTCGTGGTCTAGCCTTGCCATTCTTATCAACGACCTTTTTGACGACGGGAGAGGTCTTCGGTTTCTTCGATGGATGCACAACTCGGAATCCGGCTTCTTCCTCTCCCTCGGTCAAGTGCTTCTCTTTCTCCTTCTCTACGTCACGAACCTTGTAGTCAACAGGCTCGCGCTTCCTTAGTATCTCGCGCTCCTCGGGAGTAGTAGCCTTTCTCACCTACAAGTAGGAATATGATACCCATAATGCGCTAATAGAGGAGTTTAGGAAATACATGTTTCTTTAAGCCCATTTGATGGCCCACTCTCTTCGACTCTTAGGAGTAAGCGCCATGGCAGTCTGAGGAACAGTGTCAAGCCTCGGAATCGTCTGCTTCAATCCAACCTGCCTCATCAGCCTCTCGGGGAAGATGCATATCATGAAGTCCAAGCCAGGAATGCGCACCGATCGGGTAGGATCCAGAGACGATACTCATGTAAGAAATCATATTTTATATATCACATATTTTAGCTTAAAGTTTTAGTCATAAAAACTTAAGGATCTTATGCATGCAAAACAAAATAAGAGTAAAGGAAAACCGGTTTCTTACGTTGGATATTTCGGCTATTAGGGCACTAGTAAGGTCTCCTACCTTACTTAGTTCTTGAGCTTTCCAAATGGATGAACAAGATTCAATTTAGAATCTCTCCTCAAAGATTGTACCAAGAAACCTCCTTAATACAAATATTAATTTGATTACTAGAATTAATATTTGTTCCCTTAAAATTATTATTAACATTATAAGTATACTACTTCTAGTATTTAGGGAATAATATTAGTGATTTTGTGAGATTTTATCTTTTGTTCAACAACAAGAAGTTGAGAGATAAAATTGTATTCAAGTGAATGAATAATAATATATGAATGAATAAGTGTAAAATAAGAAGAGAAGACTCTTCTCTTTCTCTAGGGTGGCCGGCTAGGTTCACAAGGGAAGAGTGCCCAATATATTTTCTAGTTGCTCTTCACAAGAGACTAGCCATATCAGTCTATAATTAGTAGGTAATGATTATGTTACCCACTAATTAAAATAATCAAAGCACAAATCCTCCATCCTCTTCCATTTACACGGTTTACATGTGTAATGTGGATCCATTTTAACTTTGTCAATTTGTTAATATGTATTGTGTGACATATTGGACATGTTACTAGACATGTGGTTTAAATAATGCATTTTTAACACATTAAAAATCATTATATAAATAAAATAAATCACATACAAAATTAACTAGTAATTCACAATTACTATTACTTAAAATGGGTCATATAATTATAAATCACAACTACATGTATTTATAATAATCATTTCATTCTTATTTCAATTGTTCATAAACAATAAATAAACCTTAAATAATAAAATAATTTAATTACTTTGAACGAATCTTATATAATCGAATTACAATAAGATACGTATAATTACTCACAAAATCATTTGTTCAATTTTAAGGAATTAATTAATTTGTGTCATCATACAATTAATTAATTAGTCAATTAAGAATGTTTCCCTAGAGATATGACCTTAAGGGATCAACTGATCACCACCGTCACACGACAGTAATGTCAAACTCTAGTCAGCCAATCATTACCGATTAATGTGGATCAGTTGACAATAAAATGTTACATTCCCTTATGTATCCTTAATATGAGATTTAAACATGTGATCGCATTATTGTCGAGGACACATACTCCAACAATCTCCCACTTGTCCGCGACAAGTGTGCGTCACCAATTCTCTTATCCTATTACTATCTCCCCCTCAATGCAAGGTGTCTTGCAGGTCGTACTTGCATTTGATCATATCGTAAGTGGTTTTCTCGATCTGGAGAATAATTGTCTGACCGGAATTTATCTACCATAGATACCTTCCGAGCGTGGCCACACATTTCCAGTTCATTGCTCCTCGAGTGGCCTTGAGATATTAGATAACCCTAACGGGGATGGACAATTCATATTGCACTCTTCCCTTCGATTAGCCACAGCTCATCATGACCCAAAACATGCCCATTAGACCCCAATTACGAAGGTCGCCGAACATAAATCAAAGTCATTCTGAAACTGTGCCATCTTAGGCGAACAGTTATTAGTCAAAGAATTGACTCATAAGAATACCATAGTAGCTCTCGCCGCGACCAGGCTATCAAAATTGCCAGAACTCTATAAGCGGTCATAAGTCCGACCGAGTGTTCCTCACAGTCTGCCTATGTGATCGACTAGTCATCTCTTATGACTCTATGGCACTTGAACTTGCCATCAATCGCATCACACTCTAGTTGCTTCGAGATGTCACCTCATGTAACTGACTAGGGACAAATACTATGTTGATCCAGTTCACTTTAATGGGGTTCAATATTGTCCCAACAATCCCATTTAGATATAACAAGGTATAAAATGAGTTAATAATAACTCAAACAATAAATGTGATTATCACACATGAGTAGTCAATACCATGTTGCTACTCTATGTCTTATAATCATTAGTGCACTTATGCACTTGCATGACGCAATAAAAGTTTAGTTTGTGAGCATACCATGTGTCCATGTGCCCAAACTTTCTGAATTGTGTTTTCCTTCAACTTCATGTTATCCCTTATATCATGAATTTTACTAAATACATGTCTAGACTTCATACCTGACATAGGTTCTAAGCTTAAAAGAAGCTATTAGTGTTATCACATAACTTGTGATGTGGGTTTCGGTAGGCAACACTACTAATAGTTTTTCACGTCCACCACTTAATCACAACGCACTTAGGTTCATTTCGTAGAAATTTTCAATGGATGATAATAGAATACACTTTTCTAGTCTTGTACTCCTTATGTCAATAAACTGCCTTGGATTTTCACAAATCCAAATGAGTTTGGAAACTTGAGTTTGTGTAACTTCTTAACACACAACTTATTTCTCTTCCAAAACATAGAACAGATCATTTGTTCTCCTAGAGAATTCATGACGGTTCCTTAAGGTTTACCAATAACTCTCATATGGGTAGACTTGTTATCGACTTATCATGCTCCAAGCATTTAATTTATCTAGGACATATGCATAATGGTATACATGATTGTACTAATGGCGGAAACATTAGTAATCATATTCATGTAGATAATAGTTCTTAGGTTCAAGTGAATAATCATAGCTCTATGATAATTCAATTTTCATCAATATGAACAACCTATTAAACTGATTGTATTAAGAAGGATCATTATCATCATAAAATACCTATCCAAGTGTGAATCCAACATCCCATGTTATAATAGTTATGCTTAATGTTAAATTTCATCCAGAATTGAAAACCTAGTTGCACGTCATTTTTCAATGAGTAATAAGTCATACGATTCATGGAGGATGATCACTCCCATTGAACTTCATGTCTAAACATGACAGTTATTTGCTCCCACTCATGTCCATGTGTACACATGTTTCTCCATGGAAACACTACATAATGGAATTTTCATTGCTTCTCTAAGTATTAATCAAAACCATATATGTCATTCACATATCACTTTCAAAATACCCATTTAGGAAGTGGCTTTGATACTTTACTTACTATAATGAATAGCAATGAGTTTTAATGAAAACCATATATGTCATTCATATATCACTTTCAAAAAACCCATTTAGGAAGTGGCTTTGATACTTTACTTACTTTCATAATGAATAGCAATGTTTTGAATCCATAGCTAGGTTAACAATTAACTTAGTTTAAGTAGACATCGACATGCCACTCCATGCAACTCTTAATTATAAACTTCTATTTACTTTGGATTGGTCTCAACAATCCCAAATAAATCTATTTAATTGCATAGATTTTAGTTTCATAGGGCTCTTAAGTAAAATGTCGAATTTTAAGATCTCTTGTAACTTCATAGATCATGATCTATATTTCAAAAGAACCCCTTCTTTCGGTGTCCTCATATAGTTTCCTTAAGAACATCTTCTTTTGGTCTCCTCGAGTAGTATCTTTAAGAACATCTTCTTTTGGTCTCCTTGCGTAGTATCCTCAAGAACATCTTCTTTTGGTCTTCTCGCGTAGTATCCACAAGAACATCTTCTTTTGGTCTCCTCGTGTAGTATCTTTAAGAACATCTTCTTTTGGTCTCCTTGCGTAGTATCTACCTTCTCAAGGCTTGTGGCTAAAATATCTCCCACTCTCTCTTTAGAAAAATATCCTATTTCTCCAAAGATAGCTTTTGAGCCACAAATAATGATTGTTAAGGAGAAAAATATATCATATATCTATATAATAGTGATTTAGTCGAGACATTTTAAATGGATAACTTAGAGAAGTCGATTTGAGTGGGATAGGTGAATCAAATGAGGTTGGTAACGTTCCCTTATATGAGTTCAACAACTCAATCTTAACTTCATAATTGATCTTTCATAAGTAAATTGTGACTTTTAGTCACTATGACATAAGGAGAATCGAATTCATAGTTTATGGACATATAATGACGCGATCATTATAATCGTCTAAATAATCAATTTAATTTGATAATCTTATGTTTCTAGATGCAAGTAATGTATGATGATAAATTTTAGAACAACCAATACGATAAAGTAAGTGACTTGGGTTGAAAACCAAGTCACCAAAATCCAAAATACAACCATAGTTTAAGGAAATAGAAAATTCCCAACTCGAACGAGGAAATTGAAAATAGTTCTAAAATTCCAAAATACAACACAAAAAAAAGACAAAGTAAAACCAAGCTCCCATAGATCTAGCACTATGGTCGGCTACATCTAGCTTCCCTCAAGATCTTCTATGCTTGCTTTTCTTTGCCCTTGTCCTTGCTCGGATGCCCTAATTACAATAAAAAGGGAATTATCACAACTTGTATCACAATAGAAAAGTTGAGATCGAAACATAAAAATATAGGGATAATTAAATTACCTACTGGAATAACCTTTCCAGCTTTGATGTCGCCTACGTACTTTGGACAATTCCTCTTCCAATGCCCAATGCCATTACAATAGTGGCATTTGTGCCGGACGGGGCACCCTTCTTGGGCTTAGAGGAGCTAGCTTCACAAGCTTTTCCCTTGTTCTTAAAGGGGGTTGGCTTCTTACCCTTTGCGCCACCTTTCTTGAATTTTCCCTTACTCTTTTGATTGATGTTGAGCACATCCTTGGTGGTGCCATTTCGCCCGATATCCCTCTCGGCTTGCACAAGCATTTTGTGCAATTCATCGAGGGAAACTTTCAAGTTTTGCATATTAAAATTCACCCGGAATTGAACATATGCTTTAACCTTGTTCAAGGAATGAAGAATTCGATCAATGATGAGTTTTTCGGGAATGTCTACCTTTTGCATTTTCAACGTCTCAACATGTTCCATCAACTTGATCACGTGAGGACTAACCTTTTGGCCCTCCTTAATGATGAGATCGAAGAATGCGGATGACGCTTCATATTGAATGATCCTCGGAGCATGTGAAAACATGGTCACAAGCTTCGTATAGATCTCATAGGCCGTGCTAATCTTTATAGCACTCCTTTGGAGTTTGGCCTCCATGGAAAAGATCAACACATTTTTTATCGTGGCCGACTCCTTTGGGTAAGTCTCATAGGCTTGCCTAGCGGCGGGAGTAGACCTAGCGGTCGGTGCGGTGGGAGAGGCCTCGGTGAGGTAACGAATCTTATCGTCACCCTCCGCGGCCAAGCGGAGTTGGGCGTCCCAATCGGCGAAGTTTGACCCATTCTTTTCTAGTTTACAACGATCCATGAAGGATCGGAGCCATGAAACATTGGTGAGAGTGTTCGAGCTAGTGGTTGCGTTTGAAATTGGAGTTGCCATTGCAAATGAGAAAATAAATTTGACTACAAAATAAAGATGAAGGAATTAATAAACATCTATTGTTTTAACAATAATAATAATACTTGTTAACATTTTAAACAAGTTTTAAGCATTTATATAGTGACCTCTTCCCAACTATTATAAATGATCCCGAGATCCAAATTCATATTAATTTGGGCACGGTGAGCCTATTCATCCCTTATCAATATAACTCGGTGGATTAACTCTTTAATCGATTCTACTTCTAGAACTCTCGGTCGATAAAATTACTCTAATATTTATCTTTAGCCCGGAACACATGCGACTACGGTCACGAATACTTCCGTTGAGCTCAATCCAAATTTCGATGTAATAACATTTTACTACCCCACTTCGCCAACGTAACAAGGTTTGTATTACGGTGAAGCCGGCTTAACTCCCTTATGAAATTGGTACTTCATGGGTTCTACTATTTGGTAAGGCTATATCTTATTAATTTAGCGAGAGGTTATGTCAATTTATTATCTATCACGTTTTAAGTGAACTAAAGCGATGAACTATGATAATTATAATTGACACGGTCGATGACTCGATTAAATAAAATGCATGCAAACATATAAAGAAAATGCTAAGCATAAATATAAAGTCCTAGTATGGCCTTCCTAAAATAGTAAATTTAATAAACTATTACAAATTCGGAAACCAACTCCTTTGGTCCCTTGAACTTCGGTCTTGGCACGCATCTCGAGAAAACACCGTCTTCATGAAAACTCCGGGAAAATTACAAATAATAAATAAAAATTACATAATTTTCTATTATACATTTGTAATAAAAATAAATCTATTAAGTTACAAAATGGTGATACGAGATCACAATAATTACAATCGAATCGATATTCCCATGCATTTCAGGTAATATCAATTAAAAACTAAGGCCATACTAAGTAAAATTACATAATTCAAAATTATATAAATAAAATGCAACATTATAATATGTATGAACATGCTTCATTTTATGCTAAATCGCCTTTTAAGAGCCAATATCGTATATTTCATAGGTTTTTATGGATTTGCGTGATTATAAACTTGTTAAAATCACAAGATGTCTTATAAATTCATAATTATGTTCAAGTTAATTATCCTAACCATCTTAGGACTCAAAACTTACTCTTCACTAATATTTTGACAATAACTCAACTTGATTTCTTAGTATTGTTCATTATGGACCAAAAATACAATATTATATTATAAACTCCGAATTAAGTTATAAAAATTCCAAATAATTTCAAAATTTGAAATTCAAACTCATGAACATTCTGGAAAAATACCATGACACTCATAATATTCAAAACTTAGGTTAAAAATTTCGAAAATTTTTCGAGAAAGACATCGTTGCGGTTTATCGGTTTTAACAACCATGACCATTAAAATATGAGAAATATAATTTTAATCAACTTTTCACCTTTAGATCTGAAATGTGGGATAAAATGCAACATATGATGGTTTTCTTTAGTCATGAAATATGTTTTAGCATTATAGGCTAATTTAAGTCACTATTTATTGAATTTTTACTCAAAAATTCATAAATCATGCATAAGAAGTACAATACGTCTAAGATTTTTACACACACTGAGTAAAAATGCATGTGACAACATATAAAATTTCCATGACCAGATTCGAAATTTAACTCATATTAACCTAATAAACCCTTTAAATTCAATTTAAGCTTATAAAATCCATATTTCATGCAAAATAACTTAGTTATTCACGAGATTTAACATGCCATTAGTAGATAATATATGTGAAAACATATCCAAAACCCACTGAAAAATCGAAGTTTAACTATTTTTCGTCCAAAAATGACATTTTTCTCATAAAAATCACATTTTAATGCCAATAATATATAAAATGAACAATAAAAATCCATAAATCGTCCCATATGACCTAAAATCCATTTAGGACCAGAAACTTTTAACATGCAAAATTATTTCATGATTTATCTTCATAAATCCTAAATAACAAGTTTTATTTGTTAACAAATTAACTCGGAAAAACTAACCCGATTTTCATTCAACAACCGTGTTGCTCTGATACCACTTGTAGGAAATCATATTTTATATATCACATATTTTAGGTTAAAGTTTTAGTCATAAAAACTTAAGGATCTTATGCATGCAAAACAAAATAAGAGTAAAGGAAAACCGGTTTCTTACGTTGGATATTTCGGCTATTAGGGCACTAGTAAGGTCTCCTACCTTACTTAGTTCTTGAGCTTTCCAAATGGATGAACAAGATTCAATTTAGAATCTCTCCTCAAGGATTGTACCAAGAAAACCTCCTTAATACAAATATTAATTTGATTACTAAAATTAATATTTGTTCCCTTAAAATTATTACTAATATTATAAGTACACTACTTCTAGTATTTAGCGAATAATATTAGTGATTTTGTGAGATTTTATCTTTTGTTCAACAACAAGAAGTAGAGAGATAAAATTGTATTCAAGTGAATGAATAATAATATAAGAATGAATAAGTGTAAAATAAGAAGAGAAGACTCTTCTCTTTCTCTAGGGTGGCCGGCTAGGTGCACAAGGGAAGAGTGCCCAATATATTTTCTAGTTGCTCTTCACAAGAGACTAGCCATAATAGTCTATAATTAGTAGGTAATGATTATGTTACCCACTAATTAAAATAATCAAAGCACAAATCCTCCATCCTCTTCCATTTACACGGTTTACATGTGTAATGTGGATCCATTTTAACTTTGTCAATTTGTTAATATGTATTGTGTGACATATTGGACATGTTACTAGGCATGTGGTTTAAATAATGCATTTTTAACACACTAAAAATCATTATATAAATAAAATAAATCACATACAAAATTAACTAGTAATTCACAATTACTATTACTTAAAATGGGTCATATAATTATAAATCACAACTACATGTATTTATAATAATCATTTCATTCTTATTTCAATTGTTCATAAACAATAAATAAACCTTAAATAATAAAACAATTTAATTACTTAGAACGAATCTTATATAATCGAATTACAATAAGATACGTATAATTACTCACAAAATCATTTGTTCAATTTTAAGGAATTAATTAACTTGTGTCATCATACAATTAATTAATTAGTCAATTAAGAATGTTTCCCTAGAGGTATGACCTTAAGGGATCAACTGATCACCACCGTCACACGACAATAGTGTCAAACTGTAGTCAGCCAATCATTACCGATTAATGTGGATCAGTTGACAATGAAATGTTACATTCCCTTATGTATCCTTAATATGAGATTTAAACATGTGATCGCATTATTGTCGAGGACACATACTCCAACAACTCCAGTAACGGACATAAGATGCCACCATGGTACAATCCATCTAATCAGTGGTCCATCCTCGTTCTTCAATTTATTCTCCCAGTAGTTGCAAACCCTAGTAAAATCCACCATGTAAAGCCTGGTTCTCATTGCAATTGAGCGAGCATGATAAGCAGGAACATTAATTAGGTGCTCGATCAGTCGAAGACGCACCATAAGCCAAACCTACCAACGCAGGTATTAGTATAAAACGAAACAAAACAAAAACAAAAAACGACAAAAAACAAAAAAGAAAAAGTTGTATTCTTTTACCTCCAAGATGATGGGACTTCCTAAATAAGGAAGGTCGCGGTTGGCTTTCCTGTTATCTAGCCCCAATAGGATCTCTCCTAAACATAGGCAAGCTGGGCTTCTGCGTAGCTCCATCTGCTCAACTAGGCTCAAATAGCGAGGATCACCTCTCATATCCTCATAAACATGCCCTTGAAGGACATAACCATGCAATTGGCAAAACCCAAATGCCCTACGCCTCGCCACATAGGAGATAGAAGGGTCTGCCCTATTTATGAATCGATCGATAAAATCAAGCATTCGGACTCCTTTTGAGGTCACAAGGCGATCAACCTCAGCTATTTGAGCCTAGTTGAGAAGTAGAGGGAATAGCAGGCATATGTTCTGGGTCCCAACCGCCAATTACAGCAATCTCTTCGGGAAACGGACAGATATCACCTCCAGGGAAGGCAAACACGTGGAAGTTCGGGTCCCAATACTCAAGACAAGCATCCAAGAACGGTTTGACGACCTTAATTAGCTTCAAGCTCAAAATCGATCCAAAGTTGTAGGAACCCATATCGTGTTTCTCCACATTTGAAAATTCGTTGGTCCATTCTTTGAGACGGATTTCTAAAGTATTCATGATGTATGATTAATTAGAGAGTTTTTATGTAATAAACGGAAGAAAGACGGAAGAATTATGTGAATAAAACCTCCATCGACGTCTATATTTATACTAAAAGCTGTTTCCTAAAATCTGTCAGGACGGACACACTGGAGAAAGGGCGCAGCACCTGCTGCGCCTCTTCAAAGGGACGCAACTCATGCTGCGCCTCTTCCTCAACTGTATCTTTGTGATTTTCCGCGTTGGATCTTTCCTAATTCCTTAACGCATAATTTCCTATTCGTATGGGTTATTATTTTTGGCAATTCCGTCCAATTACCGTATTTCGAGTTTCCTAATTCCACGGGCATGTATTTCGAGGCGAGATCGGCATTTTCGTCAATTCAGCACACTTATCCATTTCTTTTTAATTTTCTTTTTTGAGGAATCATTTCACCAATTTAATTATTTATTTCTTCAAACTTATCCATTTCTTTTTAATCTTTCTTTTTGGGGAATCATTTCACTCCTGTTTCATATCACATTTCAAACTTATATATTTTCATTTTCTTTTTTTAGGGGATAACCCTCCCTACCGTCCGGTCATGTTCGGCAAATTTTTTGCATTTTTTTCGAGTCTTTGTCTTGCATTAATTTAGGCCATGTGTACAAATACGTGTTTTATGTGCAATTTCTATGTAAATTTCGGCAGTGTGACGGCATAAACCGTCATCTACCAAACCTGTTCAAAGCTAACCTGCAGGTACAAACAAAACAACCCAGCAGCAAAGGCACTCAGGTCGTCATATACACAACCAAAAAGAAATATGTGCACCAAACTGGGGGCTCGTGCCCGAAATAAAGTCTGAAAGTCCAAAATAAAGGTCCTAAAAATGTGCAAAAGTGTATGCAGTGCAGCCAACAACAAAAACAACAGGAAAACAAACGAACTACTGCTAGTCGCCGCCTAGCTCAGTAACTCTCGCCTCGAGAGCAGCGATCTCGGCGTCGCGGACCTCTAGCTCCCTCAGCAGGCGAGCTGTCTCCTCTCGTGACTATGCTAGCTCTCGCTCCAAGTCACGCTCCCTCTACAAATGACAAGAGTTGGCTCATGTCAATCATTTCAATCATAAAGAAAGTTAGAAAATTCAAAATCAAAGTAAACGGAAGGTTCATACCTGACATCCTTCGACCAAGGAGCCCGTAGCCGGTTGGCTACCCTCCACAAAGCCATGAACCGAGATGGCGCTACCTGCATTTCAATAAATAAGGATTCTCAATGATTTGACAAAATTAAACAAATGTATTCTTATACAAAAGCTAATTAAGTTAGGGAACTTACCCTCCGAATCAGATGCTGCCACTCGTCCAGGCCAGCATTTGTCACCGCCTCGCCAAAGTCGTGAAGCTCGGAGATCGTCGTCATCCCCGCCGCGTCAGTGTACTCGAGAGTCTCGGGGTACGCTGGGGGCTCGACGCCCGCTGCCTCAACCTCCTGAAAAATTCAAATGGTTTCCGTTAATCGATGATCATTCATCATGTTTTCAAACCAATCGAAAGAAAAGTAAAGTGTTGGGAAATGTGTCCTCAACAATAGTGCGATCACATGATTTAAATATCATTATTAAATCTCATTTTAAGAATACAATTGGGAAGTAATATTGTTATCACAATCAACCGGTCAACATATATCGGTAATGATTGGGTCGACTAGAGTTTGACATTACGTCGTGTGACGGTGGTGATCGATTGACCCCTAGGTCATACCTAAAGGGCAATACACTTAATTGATTATTTAATTAATCGTATAACGTTGCGAGTTAATTAAATTACTTGAAAAATTGACAGACGATTTTGGAAGTAAAATTTACGTATCAAATTGAAATATGATTAAATGAGATACGGTCTGAGTAATTAAATTGTATAATTACTCGGATGAAATAAATTGTTTATATGTAACAATTAAAATGAATGAATTATTATAAATTCAATCAGTTGAAATTTATAAATTGGTAAAATATTTTGGCACAAGTAATTATGAAATTACTAAGTCAATTTTTGTATGTGACGTATTTTTATTAATACGTTGATTTTTAATATGTTAAAAATACATAACAAATATATGTGACATGTAACATGTAACATATTGACAATTGACAAAAATAATATGGGATCCATATTATGTAAAGTGCCGAAAAAAATTGGGGAGAATTAAGCTAGTTAATTGTTTTATTTAGTTGATAAAACACAATGATGAAAAATGCAAGTCTAGGCATGCAAGCCTATTGTTCTTGTGAAGAACAAATTTTTCATGCATTGGCTCCCCAATAGCCCTCCTCTTACACGGTTTTGGGGAAGACAATTGCTTTTGTTTTTCTCTATAATTTTACCAAATAATATACTAAAAGCTAGAGTATCATATTCATTCTACTTCACTCATCCAAAAGAGAAATTCTAGAGAAATAAAATCCTCTCTTTATCTCTCATCAAAACCGAAATAATTCAAGTGTTATACATTATTTTGGTTCAATTTTCTACTAAGATTAATATTATACTAGTACCTATAATATTAATTAGATTAAGTGTTAAGCCTTGGGTATAAAGCTTGGGGAGAGATCTTATTCTTAGATCTTGTTCATCCATTGGAATAGCTCAAGAACAAGTAGAGAAAGGTGATCTCTCTTGTGCCCAATATTGCAAAATATTGAATGTAAGGACATTATTTCTCTTCTTTTATATAAATGTTTGCATGCATAAAATCCGTTTTAATTTTATGACAAAATTAATTTGACATATATGAGTATGTTAACATGTATAAAGACCTACATTTCCTTCAATCGGTATCAAGAGCCACGGTTGTTTGCATGCAAATTGGTTAAAAGTTTTTCCGAGTTATATGAATAACAAAATAAAACTTGTAAAATTTGTGTTATTATGATATATCACGAAATAATTACATGCATGTTAATATTTCTGGTCCTAAAGTGTTTTAGGATTTTTTTGGTTAATTTTTCGGATTTTTATTGTTCATATTTAATAATAATGACATTTAAATGTGATTTTATGAGTAAAAATGTCATTTTTGGTCGAAAATTAGCTATACTTCGAATTTTAAGTTGGTTTTTGGATATGTTGTTACATATATTATTTTGAGATAACCTGTAAATTTTCATAATTTTTGCACTTGTTATGCTCGAAAAATGAATTTTTTATTATTAAATTCGGATTTAAGAGAAAAATAGGTTAATATGAGTTAAATTTCGAATCTGGTCATAGAAAATTTATATGTTGTCACATGCAATTTTACAAGATGTGTGTAAAATAATTGGCTATAAAGAAGTCTTTTAGCATGATTTATGAATTTTTGAAGAAAAATGGCATAAATAGTGACATTATTAGTGAAAATTAATAAAATATAATCTATGACTTAGGAAAAACGTATAATGTTGCATTTTATTATATTTTTCAGATCTAAAATTGAAAAGTTAGTGAAAATAATTTTTCCATGTTTTTATGATTATTTTATTATATATCGATAAACCGCAACATTGTTTTCCCGAAAAATCTCGAAATTTTTAACCTAAGATTTTGAACATTATGAGTGTCATGGAATTTTTCCAGAATGTTCATGAACTTAAATTTCAAATTTTGAATTTATTTGAAATTTTTGGATTTATTTGAAGTTAAATAGCTTATTTTTGTAATTTTTGGTCCTTTTATGAACAATTTTTAAAATAAAAGTTAATTATGGTCAAATTATTAGTGAAGACTATATTTTGAGTCCTAAGAGGTTAGGGTAATTAACTTATGCATAAATATGAGTTTATGTATTTTTGTGATTATAAAATGTTGAAATCACGCAAATCCGTAAAAACCAAGTTATATACGATATTGGCTAATTAAAAGGCGATTTAGCATAAAAATTGAGCATGTTCATACATAATATAATGCTGCATTTTCTTTATGATTGTCATAATTTTAATTTATGTAATTTTGAAATTATGTAATTTTACTTAGTATGGCCTTAGATTTTAATTGGTATTTCCCGAAATGTATGGGAATATCGATTCGGTTGTAATTTTTATTGTGATCTCGTATCACCGTTTTGTAATTTAATAGATTTATTTTATTTTAGTTACAAATGTATAATAGGAAATTATGTAATTTATTATGTAATTTTTATTCATTCCGGAGTTCCAAAAGACGGATTTCTTCAAGAATGGCGATACATAAAGACGGTGTTACCTCAAGATGCGTGCCACAACCGAAGTTCAAGGGACCAATGGAGTTGGTTTCCGAATATGTAATAGATTAAGAGTTTTTCTATTTTAGGAAAGGCCATACTAGGATTTATTTATTTTATGCTTGCATTTTATTTTATGTCACATGCATCGCTAAATCGCCACAACTAAACATGCATTGTCTTTATCGAGTTTATCGACCGTGTCAATTCAAATTATCGTAGTTCACCGCTTTAGTTCACTTAAAACGTGATAGATAATAAATTGACATGACCTCTCGCTAAAACAACTAATTGAGACATAGCCTTACCAAATAGTAGAAACCATGAAAACCTATTTCGCGAGGGAGTGCACTCGGCTACCCCGGGGTACAAACCTTGTTACGTAGGGGAAGTGGGTGATAAATGTCTAATCCACCGAATTCATGTTGATGAGGGTTTCATCGGCTACCCCGTGCCTAAATTAATATGGGTTTGGATAATGGACACATTTATTCGAAATTTGGATTGAACTCAACAAAAGTAATTGATAAGGGTTTCATCGGCTACCCCGTGCCCTTGTTGATGTGTTTTGGGCTATAGATAAATATTAGAGTAATTTTATCGACCAAGAGTTCTAAAAGTAGAATCGATTAAAAGGTTAATCCACCGAGTTATATTGATGAGGGTTTCATCGGCTACCCCGTGCCTAAGTTGATATGAATTTGGGTCTTGGAATCATTTATTATAGTTGGGTAGAGGTCACTATATAAATGTTCATATCTTGTTATATTTGCAAGTATGATTTAAAAAGACAAATGTTAATATTTCCTTTCCTCCATATTTGTAGTGCATTACAATGAATCCATCAAATGCTACCGCACCCATTACTATTGAGTCATATCACCATGTTCTTGACGACGTATGCTCCAACAATAATTTCGATACAACTAGAGAACTTCATTTCGGGATAGGTTCGGATGGAAACCTAAATTTCATCACTTCTTCTAAACCACCCACTACTACTAGACCTCGTGTGAGTCCGTCTCAGGAAGACTACCTCATACGATCTATAGGGTCTTTGTCTCTGGAAGATAAAGACGCCAAAGCTAGTGGGAGCTCTAGCAATCAAGTTCTTGCTCCAAAGGGCAAGAGGTTCAAGAAGAAAGCAAAGAAAGTCAAGAACTTCAAGCAAGTTAATGATGAGTGCCATTATTGCTATGGCATGGGACATTGGCTTAGGAATTGCCCTATGTATTTGCGAAATATAAGGGAAGGACTCATTACTCCAAAAGGTACAATTCCTAAAGAAATTTATGTTATTGATATAAATTATACTTCCACTACGACATGGGTACTAGATACCGGTTGTGGTTCTCACCTTTGTAATCATTTACAGGGTTTAAGAGATGTGGAGAAGCTTAGCAAGGGAGATGTGGATCTTCGACTTGGAAATGGAGCTCGGGTAGCGGCCGAATCCAAAGGAACTTATGTTCTAGCTTTGCCAAACGGTTTTGAGTTGTATTTGCATAATTGTTTTTATGTTCCTACGCTCTCTAAAAACATTATTTCAATCGCCATGCTAGACATGGACGGTTTTTGTTTTGTCATTAAGAACAATCGTTGCTCTATTTCTAGGAATGATTTGGTTATTGGCCAAGCTACTTCCATAAATGGCATTTACGTTTTAGAGACCTCAAATCCGACAAAAGATATTTATAACATTCAATCAAAGAAACTCAAAACAAGTGACCCAAGTGAAGCGTTCATTTGGCATTGTCGATTAGGTCACATAAACGAGAATCGCATCAAAAGATTAATTTCGACTAATGTGATTACACCATTTGATTACCAATCATTTGGTACGTGCGAATATTGCCTACTTGGCAAAATGACTCGTAATCCTTTTAGTGGTAAAGGGACACGAGCTAGTGAGCTATTGGGACTCATACACACCGATGTATGTGGACCAATGACTATCACCGCTCGTGGTAATTATGACTACTTTATAACCTTCACCGATGACTTGAGTAGATATGGGTATATCTATTTAATGAAACACAAGAGTGAAGCATTTGAGAAATTCAAGGAATTTCAAAACGAAGTAGAGAACCAATTGAACAAGAGGATTAAGGCACTACGATCCGATCGTGGTGGTGAGTACCTTAGCCTTGAATTTGATTCACACTTGAAAGGTTGTGGTATCATATCACAATTTTCTCCACCTGGAACACCACAACTAAATGGCGTTGCCGAAAGGAGAAATCGAACCCTACTTGATATGGTTCGATCCATGATGAGTCAAACCGAGTTACCAAACTCGTTTTGGGGATTTGCAATCAAAACGCAATTCTATCTTTGAATAATAGTCCCACTAAAGCCACCGAAAAGACTCCATTTGAGACATGGAAAGGAAGAGTTCCTAATCTATCCTATATGAAAATTTGGGGATGTGATGCTTACGTCAAGGCTAAACCTGACAATAAGCTTGCCCCAAGATCCGAAAAATGCATCTTTGTAGGTTATCCTTTAACCTCTCGAGGTTACTACTTCTACAAACCTCAAGAAAACAAAGTGTTTGTGTCTAATGAGGCTGTCTTCTTAGAAAGTCAATTTATTTCTAAGAGAGAGAGAGTGGGAGAAATTTTGAACTTGATGAAGTTCAAGAGCCACAAACCGAGATAGAGACGCAAGAAGATGTTCCTTCGTCGTCTAACGCGGTTGCACCTCCTCCACTAAGAAGGACGGGCCGAGTAATTCGCCATCCCGATCGATATGTGGGACTTATCGAGGAAGATGGAACACTCGATGTGTTGCTTATGGAAAGTGACGAGCCCGCCACCTACAAGGCCGCAATCTCTAGTCCGAATTCCACCTTATGGCTTGAAGCCATGAAATCCGAAATGGATTCTATGCTTGAAAACCAAGTTTGGGACTTGGTAGATTTGCCTAAAGGGGCAAGACCCTCCAATGCAAATGGATATTCAAGGTCAAAAATGGCATAGAAGGACATGACGATGTCTACAAAGCTAGGCTAGTGGCAAAAGGATTTACCCAAGTCCAAGGTCTCCATTATGATGAGACCTTCTCCCCTGTAGCCATGCTAAGATCCATACGGATTATGTTAGCGATCGCCGCATTTCATGACTATGAAATTTGGCAAATGGATGTCAAAACCGCTTTTCTAAATGGGCATTTAGAAGAGGAGGTATACATGATACAACCCGAAGGTTTTGTTGATTCTAAAAATCCTAACAAAGTGTGCAAGCTTAAGAGATCCATTTATGGTCTTAAGCAAGCATCTAGAAGTTGGAATCATCGATTCAATCATGTGATAAAAGAAAATGGGTTCACTCGAAATATTGAGGAACCATGTTTATACATGAAATTCAGTGGGAGCAATGTTGTGTTCCTAATCTTGTATGTCGATGACATACTACTCATTGGAAATGATATTCCAATGTTGTCTTCTGTTAAGAAGTGGTTAGGTAACCACTTCCAAATGAAGGATTTAGGAGAGGCACAACGCATATTAGGTATCCGGATCTATAGAGATAGACCCAAGAGGATATTGGCACTAAGTCAAGAGTCTTATGTTGATAAGATTCTTCGACGATTCAGCATGGACAAATCCAAAAGGGGTTTGGTACCAATGGTAACCGGAACGATATTGAGCCAGACTCAGTGTCCCTCTGAACCCCATGATGTTGAACGCATGAAGTTGATCCCTTACGCTTCCGCTGTTGGATCAATCATGTATGCCATGATATGCACACGACACGATGTCTCGTATGCCTTGAGCATGACGAGTAGATATCAAGCAAATCCAGGTGAGAGTCAACGGATTGCTTTGTCAAGAACATCCTTAAGTACTTGAGAAGAACTAAGGACTCTATCCTTGTATTTGGAGGAGACACTGAGTTGCGTGTTACTAGATACACGGACTCAAGTTTTCAAACAGATAGAGATGACATGAAATCACAAGTGGTTTTGTTTTCATGCTCAATGGTGGTGCCGTAAGTGAGAAGCTTCAAGGAAGTCAGAATCATGGATTCAACAACGGAGGCTGAGTACATTGCGGCATCGGAGGCTCGCCAAGGAAGCCATGTGGATCAAGCAATTCACGGAAGGTCTAAAAGTAGTACCTACCGCCGATGATCCCATCACTCTCTATTGTGATAATAGTGGGACGATCTTCCAAGCTAAGGAGCCAAAGTCTAGTAATAGATCTAGACATGTACTTAGAAAGTATCATGTAATAAGAGATTTCATTGAAAGAAAGGAAATTGCGATTTGTAAGGTTGGGACGGATGACAACATAGCCGATCCGCTCACCAAGCCTTTATCGCAGGCTAAGCATGATGGGCATGTTACGTCCATGGGACTTAAACGTGTACCAAATTTTTGTTAGATTTTGAAATGAAATAAAAGTGTTGTTTTTGTTCATGTTCATAATCACATTTGTCTTTTATCTTTAATTTATACTTTGTTACATCCATACGGGTTGTAGAGACAATTGAACCCCGTTAAAGTGAACACGGATTAACATAGTATTTGCCCATAGTCACTTGTATGAGGTGACGTCTCGAAGTGACTAGAGTGTGAGGCGATTGATGGCAAGTTCAAATGCCATAGAGTCATGTGAGATGACTAGTCGATCACATAGGCAGATTGTTAGGAACATTTTGTCGGGCCTTATGACCGCTTATAGAGTTCTGGCAAATTTATATAGCCTGGTCGTGGCAAGAGCTACTATAGTATTCAAATGAGTCGATTCTTTTGACTAAAGACTATTCTCCTAAGATGGCACGATTTGATTAACTTTGATTTGTGTTACTACGACCTTCGTAAATGGGGTCAAATGGGCATATTTTGGGTTATGATGGTGTGGCTAGTCGAAGGGAATGAGTGCGATAGGAATTGTCCACCCCTAGTCGGGGTTATAACAATATCTCGGGGCCACTCGAGGAGTAATGAACTGGAAATGCGTGGCCACGCTCGGAAGGTATCCAGAGTGGATAAATCCGGTCAATCAGTTATTCTCCAGATCGAGGAAACCACTCTCGATATGATCACTTGCAAGTACGACCTGAAAGACACCTTGCATTGAGTGGGAGATAGTAATAGGACAAGAGAATTGGTGACGCACACTTGTCGAGGACAAGTGGGAGATTGTTGGGAAATGTGTCCTCAACAATAGTGCGATCACATGATTTAAATATCATTATTAAATCTCATTTTAAGAATACAATTGGGAAGTAATATTGTTATCATCAACAACGGTCAACATATATCGGTAATGATTGGTGACTAGAGTTTGACATTATCGTCGTGTGACGGTGGTGATCGATTGACCCCTAGGTCATACCTAAAGGGCAATACACTTAATTGATTATTTAATTAATCGTATAACGTTGCGAGTTGATTAAATTACTTGAAAATTGACGGACGATTTTGGAAGTAAAATTTACGTATCAAATTGAAATATGATTAAATGAGATACGGTCTGAGTAATTAAATTGTATAATTACTCGGATGAAATAAATTGTTTATATGTAACAATTAAAATGAATGAATTATTATAAATTCAATCAGTTGAAATTTATAAATTGGTAAAATATTTTGGCACAAGTAATTATGAAATTACTAAGTCAATTTTTGTATGTGACGTATTTTTATTAATACGTTGATTTTTAATATGTTAAAAATACATAACAAATATATGTGACATGTAACATGTAACATATTGACAATTGACAAAAATAATATGGGATCCATATTATGTAAAGTGCCGAAAAATTGGGGAGAATTAAGCTAGTTAATTGTTTTATTTAGTTGATAAAACACAATGATGAAAAATGCAAGTCTAGGCATGCAAGCCTATTGTTCTTGTGAAGAACAAATTTTTCATGCATTGGCTCCCCAATAGCCCTCCTCTTACACGGTTTTGGGGAAGACAATTGCTTTTGTTTTTCTCTATAATTTTACCAAATAATATACTAAAAGCTAGAGTATCATATTCATTCTACTTCACTCATCCAAAAGAGAAATTCTAGAGAAATAAAATCCTCTCTTTATCTCTCATCAAAACCGAAATAATTCAAGTGTTATACATTATTTTGGTTCAATTTTCTACTAAGATTAATATTATACTAGTACCTATAATATTAATTAGATTAAGTGTTAAGCCTTGGGTATAAAGCTTGGGGAGAGATCTTATTCTTAGATCTTGTTCATCCATTGGAATAGCTCAAGAACAAGTAGAGAAAGGTGATCTCTCTTGTGCCCAATATTGCCGAAATATTGAATGTAAGGACATTATTTCTCTTCTTTTATATAAATGTTTGCATGCATAAAATCCGTTTTAATTTTATGACAAAATTAATTTGACATATATGAGTATGTTAACATGTATAAAGACCTACATTTCCTTCATAAAGTACTTACCACGACCGGCCAGTACGCCAACCTCCAGTAGAGGAACGCCGAGTAGTCCTCGCCAGGAAGAAGGAGAGCATCACCGCCGACATTTGCCAGGTCAGCCTCCCTCTCAGCATCAGAAGGCTCCCTGAACATCGTCCGAGGAGGGTCGATTGGGACTGTGAAGGCATCGCGAGAGCACTGGCGAGTCAAACGCTCGCCCAAGTACCACACGGGACCCATCGATGTCCTCAGCAGCAACCGGCTCGAGCTCCTAGGTCGAAGGACCTCAGCCACAAAAGGAGGGGCGCCGGTGTAGTCCGCCCAAGGTCTGGGCACCCACTAAGATAAGAAAACAAGAGGTCATTCTTATGATCAGTTCTAAAAGGAAGCGATGAGAAAGCAAATAAAGGAAAGTGATACTCACGCCACTCAGCTGCAGGGCGTTCACATCCCGTCGACAGATGTCGTGAGAAGAACGCTGACTTTTCTTGCGACACATCACCCAATTTCTCACGACGGGATAGGCTCTCTCCCCTGGCTCCGTCCTCTTGGGTGCGAAGCCCAAAAAGTAGGAGTACACCCACGCCTGCAAATAAGGTAATCAATGACGATCTTTCGTGATTCGATAAGAAAAGGAAATGATATTTCATGATACGAAATGAAGGTTCATACCTCCAGCAGCAGTCCAGGACCAACAGTGGCAGGAGAAGTCCCCTTCTCCACCAACTCAGGATGAACCATGGCCCTCGTGTAGCGAATGAGGACCGCAAAGCCAGCAGTGATCCAGTCCCAACGACCTAGGCCACTCAGGTCAAAAAGGAAGGGAAGAAGCTTCGTCGACAGCCTCCCTCCCTTGTCTCCAAGGTAGAGTGAAGACAAAAACCATCAGAGCCACTAACGAGCTCTCTACTCTGCAGTACGGGGAGGAGAAGCCGTCTCCCTCCCATCGATCGTCACCACCGTCGGGACCTTGCCAGGAAAGAAATCCCTGACATAGGAACTCGGCACCAACCCGGAACCGCAGCAGCTTTTGCCGCCAGGTTCCAACCGATCAAGCTCCTAGCCTCAGCCGAGTCCACTCTCATGGTTGTCTCCGGCCACACCACAGCCTCGGTCCCACACCGTAAGCCAGAAATCATGCCGTAATTCTCCAACATGACCCCAACCTCGCCAAAAGGCATGTGAAAGGTCGAGGTCGTGTCCCAGAACCGATCAAGGAAAGCTCGAATCAAGCAAAGGTTAGCCCGAATCTTCCTTCCCTTGATATCCCTCCACGCTCGTACCAAAGCACCAAACGCTCCCGCTCGATGATGGTTTGCTCCTCCGCCGACAGTCTCCCGTAAGCCTCCATCATCGTAGTGTAACCCGAGAAAGACCTGATGTTCCCGGCCTCCTATTTTGATTCAAAGCAAGAGCTATCTTTGGCTCGAATGGAAGAGGAAAGGGATACCAAATGAAAATAAAAGAAGGTGAATAAAAGAATGGTGAATTCGATTTACCAAGCTCTTCACCGTCCTGTAGGACAGGTGACTCTCCGCTGCCCGGATGAGATGTCGGCTATCCCATTTCTCAGCCCACTCTGATGCTCCTCTCAGATGATGACCGCCTCGTCCGACATTGGCCCGCCTCGGGACCTCCTCCTCAACAGCCTCCTCCTCGACGACCTCGTCCTCAGCGACCGCCACTACAACAGCAAAAGCCTCCTCTAACGCCTCCTCGAGCGTACGAGAAGGGTTAAGAACAGTGTCCACGTCCATGGGTTCTCTCCCTGACATAGAAGCCTCGTCACCTGCAAAATTAAAGTGAATTAGGCCGCGTCAAGTGACGACGAGCCTTAATTAGGGGATTTTCGAGCTTTCAAAGCTCTGAACTCGCTCTTTTCTCGCCATCCTTGGCCATTTTCCAAAAAAACCCGACCGCTCATGTGGTAATATGGGTCAAGTAAAGTCTAAATTGAAGCCTAGTCATGGGTTCGAGTCGGAATTTCGACAGCATTTCGTAATAACGGTGATTATGCCCTGAAAAATCCGGCACAAATCAAAAATCCGAAATAGTAGGAAGTTTACCCATCATACAAGGATTCCAAATATCAAGTTTCGTCACAAATGGGCAATCCTAAGGCTATTTTCGAAGCAATTTACGGTTCAGCTGTGAGACCGTCACAATTTCACTCAAACGCTCAAAACTCAATGAAAATTCAAAATGAACACATGGTTGTGATCCTTATACTGCCAATTATCCATTTAGAAAGTCAATTTTAAAAGACAAAATCGTTTGGGGGAAAAGCCCTAAATTTTCGACATTTTTAAGGTTGGAAACCCTAATTTATCGGTCCAAATTGTTCAAATGCGGAAGATTAATGCAAAAATAATACACATACCTCGATTAGTCATGGCAAATCCAAGATTTTGATCAAATTTTGGCGAGAAATGGTTGGAATTTGAGAGAGAGTTTGATGATTTATGTTTCGAAAATTATGAATAATACACATACCTCGATTAGTCATGGCAAATCCAGGAAAGGACGCAGCTGTTGCTGCGCCTCTTCCAAGAGATGTAGCTCTTGCTGCGCCTCTTCCTTCGTTCCCCTCCAAGTCAATTTTCGAAAATTCGTTATAAGTTCGTTATTTGTTGGCCCATCTTTGGTGCGCCTCTTCCTCAACACCATATATCATATATTTGGTCCATTTGATGTTTATTCTTCACCCGGACCCGTATTTTCGAGTAAACTGCAAACTATCACGGTACTTTATCAAGACCTCGCTTGCCACAACGAGCGAATACCCTCTGACAGGTGTTTTGACACGCCTCGGTTATGTTCCCCCAGCGAGAGTTTCGGACAACCAATTGTCCCTCTCAACACGTAGAGATCAACCTCGATTATGTTCCCCCAACGAGAGTTCTGGACAGTCAATCGTCCCTCTCAACACGTGGAGTTCAACACCAATCTCGAGTTTTGCCGAAGTTTGTTTGAAGACCGACCCAAGCATATTTCTCTCAGCAGTTCCTTCCGACGTCCTGCTGCCCCCTTTCAATCTTTCGATATTATGTTTTGCCTTCCCCTTGGAGTCCGACAGAGTAAGGAGTCTCAAGGAATTTCAGGTATGGTCTCTTCTTATGGCTAGCGAGCCTCCTCACGTAGTCTAATGGACTTTAAACGACCCTCCCCGATAGTCGACACTCTAAAATGTTCCCGATGACAGGTCCTTGGCTCAGACCCCTTGAGTCGCCTCGCGTCGCCATAGTCGTCAGGTAGTAATATTCGATTGACCTGATGGCTATACTTTGACTTTCGCCTTGTCTAAGCCTCAGTCAAAGTGGGGGCTCTGTAGATACCTCATTTATGCACCTCCCACAAGCCACCTGGTGATGATTGGGCCGCATGTTTGGTACACGGAACTAATTATGACAGTTCGTAAGTTTATCGTCAAGTGATAGCTCAAACACTTGTGTCAACCCCTTGGTCGTCATCTACGTGCCATTACGGTCGTTTTGACAGTAATTAGAGTACATTTGGAGTCCGGGTCAAAAACCGTCTTCATTTTCTAATAACCGTTTAAAATGCTGAGTCAGAATATTCTGGAATGTTCCGAATATTTCTATTCCATATTTTCAATCTTTTAATCTTTGGTAAATTATATCCCGAAATTATTTTATAAATAATAAGGAAATCAAGATCAAATCGCAATTCCATAATAGAAACGCGTAAATCTTTCTTCCGCAGGAGGATACCCTTGGGGAAAGGTGCTGCGCCTCTTCCAGGAGACGTAGTGGCTGCTGTGCCTCTTCCCCATCTCCTTTCTGCGTATTTTCAAATCTTTTCGAGATTTACTTCTAAAGTTTCACTGAAACCCTAATTCCTCCGTGTGATTAGTATAAATAGAGACCTTCGGTCCTCATATTTCTCACGCGAGTGTCCGCCCTTTTTTTCTCCCTTTGCATTCTAAGACCATGCTCTTGCTTTTTGGCGTCTACGTGCTTGAACTTTCAACCACGTAAGCTCAGATCCTTCTGAGTACCAGCCTCGTTTTGCATGACCGACCAATTTGACCAACTCCACATCAATCAACTTAATCAATTTTGTTCGATTTCCATTTAGAGGGCATTTTCGTCGTACAGTCGAGTCGAGCATCACTAAACGTTAACTTAGTTAATCTCGTTTCGTCAAACATGTAAGTCTGAGGGTGTAAATCCCATCTTTTATCATTGTACTTTATTTTTGTAATCATTATTGTAAGATTTACGTCGAAAATATATTCGAAACCGATTTACAAAACCTTTATTCAAACCTTTTTTTACGGATTAACGGGAGACAGACGTCGAGAAGGAGCGCAACAACTGCTGCGCCTCTTCGAAGGAACGCAGCACCTGCTGCGCCTCTTCCTGAGGCTGCCGCAGTTCCTGTTCTCCTGCTTCTTCCTTCGTCTTCTGTTATTTTCGTCTGTTATTTCTTGTTTCGTCTTTGTTTGTTCTTATTTCATTCGTATATTAATCTTGGCATATAATATCATTAATAATTTATCATCATTAAATTCCCGACTTAAAATCCCTTATAATTCATATTTCCGGGTTTTCATCATTAAAATCAAATTCGGGTTTTAGAGATTCGATTCATCAATTTTGAGCCTCTGAAATCCATCTTTGGTATATTTGCATCTGTTATTTATCATTATCGTCATTAGTTCGTCATTAATAATATAGTTAACCTAATTAGTTTATTTAATTCATTATTAATCTTATCATTAGTCTTGTAATTAATATGTTCTAATTAGCCCTTATTCATGTTTTACTGTTTTTATGACCAATTCACATGTAAACAATCTGTTAAATCACTTCTATCCAAGTCAAATATTATAATCAAGCATTAAACTCACCAATGAATATTAAAAACACGCAATTCTGGCTTCACAACCAGAATTCAGGTCAGGAACAGACGGAGCAACTGCTGCGCCTCTTCCAAAGGACGCAGCTCTGTTGCGCCTGTTCCGGGTTGAATTCTGCCCCTGAACTTCCGTTGTTGCTTTTACTTAGTTATTAGCTTACGTATTAATCTACTATTATTCGTATTATCACCGTTAATATGTTCTTTAATTTATTTTCCTTTTCTTTTTCTAAAACCATCCATTTTAAATGTATTTTCGACGTAAATCGATTAAGCTATTGTAATTATTGTAATTTTCTTTATTGTATTTTTGTATTGTATGCTTTGTCATTTTGTTTGTATGTCTTCACATGCAATCAAATTAAATTTCTACTTTGACCCAATTGTATGATAAAAATCACGTGTTCACCGACTTAGTTAATTCTCACATGCTAGGATTAATCTAATGGATGTTGCATTGCATGCATATAATCGCCAACATATCAAGTATAAACGATTTTCCCTAATCATTAGTAGAGGCCGCTATCGAGGCGGGTGGGATTAGGTGTTCGATCAAAAGAGCTTCCTAATACGTACCCTCACCCCTTACTCCAGATCTCTGTGAACATCCGTGTTCATTGGCATCCACGAGAGTCATTCTAGACATAGAATGCTAAGGGTAACGAGTTCTTGGTGTTCATGTCACTACTTTGTGTCTTGACATGGCATGAGGTATTCGAACGGTTTCCAATTTTCCACAATAAATTGGTGGCGACTCCACAAATGCAAAAGCTTGCTCGTTTTCCACCCGAGCGACCCCCGTGGGCCCGCGTCCACAGTTTGGCAACTCCGCTGGGGAATAATACACTTACGTGTAGCCAAGGGTGAAACTTGAACAAGGTTAGGGAATAGTTTGTACAAGACAGTTGTTGGTTTTCATTACTCGGTCTTCCTAGATCGTTTATTCGGCCTTCCTAGGCCCAACGCAACCCATTCGACCAATCGTCCCGTCCAGACGGTCCAAATTCTTATTTGGGCCTAAGGATGGATAGCGATTGACGTCAACCATACCATGGTACTTACTCCTGTTTGTATCAAGGACTTTCACTACTCGAGGAAATGGACTAGGAATCGGCCTTACTCCTGTTTGGTACGAGCCTCTCCACAGACCCCGGGTTTGACTGTTCAGTATGGAAACCCACCTTTTAAACCAAAACCCTTTTAAATGCACTCAGCATCCCGTTATAATGCATGTTGTAATGCTTCTATTATATGTGATCACCATTTTCTAAACGAAACCATGACGAATTTTGTAAAATCAAAACCTCTTTTAAAATGTAAATTTTCGAAAATAGGCCAAATTTAGCGCAAAGCTAGTCGAAACTCTGTCCAATTGTCAAGTCAAAATTCGGGCTTCGGAGCCCATTTCAAAACCTCACTCCGAGTCCACTCCTACAACTACACTATAGTTGACTAGGACTAACATTTCCAAACTTTGTCATTTTTTCAAACCTCACTTGACACAAGTGGCACACTCCCACTTCACAAGTCGAACCTTTTCTTTAAGTAAGTGTGCTAGAATGGTCGATCATGTTTTGATTTTTCGTCGATCTCTTATCCAGTTTTTCAAGATGCCTGGAACTAGTCACGCAAGTGTCAATGGACAACCACCGAATGGTAATGATCTAATCCTAGCCGTGTTAACTCGTTACCAAGCTAGCCAAGACCAAGTATATAATCGCCTCAACACGATCGAGGGCTGAATTGTTGCTGTAGAAACTAGGTTACGTCCTGCAGAAAATGAAGTGCCTCATGATTTTGTGAATGACTTCGCGAATGAAAATCCACCACCTTTTGTGGGAGCACAAGAGGTCAACCCTCCCATAGGTCTGACTGAAGCTGAAAAACGACTCCAATACTTGGAGGAAAAACTGATGTACCTCAAAGGGGATGATATCTATAGGGAAAACAATCGCAAGTATGAGGCCGTGAGTTCCAAAATGCCAACCAACTTTAACATGACGGATATCCCGAAATTCAAGGGGCACGAAAACCCTTTGAACCATACCGTGCTTTCAAGGATTATATGTCTATCAAAGGCATTAAAACCGAGATGTTCTTAAGGATCTTTCCTTCATCTCTTGATACCATTCCTAAGCAATGGTTCTATTCCCTAGAACACAAGAAGATTGCCACCTGGGATGATGCCGCGATCGAGTTTGCTAAGCAATATACGGATAATGCTGAGATCCAAGTCAATATGCGCACCTTAGAGGTTCTTACCCAAAATGATAAAGAAGGCTTCACCGACTTCCTAAGTAGGTGGAGGAAGACTAGTACCCAACTTATCGAACGTCCAGATGAAGCTACCCTCGTGGAAAAATTCGTGGACAACTTAAAACCCATTTATGCAAATCATTTGAGATACCAAAACATTAATACCTTCAAAGACTTAACTGTACTAGGGACAAGGATCGAAGATGACATCTGTAAAGGACTCTTGTCCAAAACGGTAGGTCGTGGATATCAAGGCTCAACAAGTCGTTCTTAAGGCTCTACTAGCAAGACTGATGAGGTTAACCTTCTCGAACCATCAAAGAAGAGCATCCCACAAAGAAAGTTCACAAATATTGGGGATACATACTCCAATGCTCTGAAAATATTGATGAAACAGGGTAAGCTTCAACCCATAGGGCCTACACCTGAACCAGAAAAGAAATCTAAGTTCTGGGATGAGAATTCGTACTGCGAATATCATAGAGGTAAGGGACACGATACAGAAAAATGTTACAAGATGAAACATGTACTTCAAGACATGATTGAAGACGGTCGCCTACCAATACCGCCTGGAGGCAAGCCTAACAATACTCAGAATCCTCTTAGAATTTTGATGATTACAAGTGAAGAATCTACCTTAGATTGTTCACACCTCATTTCTCCAGTCGAAGATGAGATCCATGCAATAGAAGATGAAGGGAACTACTCCACCATTTCCCCTACTATCACCGAGTTTATCGCATGGGCAAAGAGAGTGAATAGGCAAGTCTCAGAATTAGAAAGTGTCGTGGCAACCCTGGGTTATCCAAATACAACACCCAAAGAACGTGCACCACTAAATCTCTCTCGAAATGCTACAATGCAAGAAGTAATAACCGTGGTTGATGAACTAATCAACCAAATCATCCAATTGGAGGCCGAAATCATGAGGTTGAGAGAACTTGCTACTGTCAATGGAGTATGGGCCGACGATGATGAGGATGAATACCTAACCGAACACTACCTAGTCAAAGTCAGTGATGAGATAGTCCAAAATAGAGAGGACCAAGATATAGACCATCTTACTCGTTCGGGGCGTCCATATCCAAACATTTCCCAAAATGGTCCCATAGCAAATGGTCCAATCACCAATACCAACGTCGTCACGCCAAATGATAACGATGATACCTCTACTGACCATTTATTAAAGCAACTACAGAAGGCAAAGGCTGATCTTTCAGTCTGGCAACTAGTTGCAAGCTCGTTCCCACATCGCCAAGCTTTACTGCAAGCTTTGGCCAAATTAAACGTGGCGCATAACTCCACACCCGATGACGTAGTCAACTTGGTCTTCCAAGATTCGCCTAAGCTAAGTAACCTTGTTACTTTCTCGAATGAAGATTTGCCACCTTTCGGCGCAAGTCACAACTTAGCTCTATACATTACTGTCATTTACTTAAAGAAGAATGTACCAATGACTTAGGTAGATGATAGCTCGGCAGTCAACGTCATACCATTAAAAACAGCGTACAAATTAGGCATGAAAGAGTCAGATTGGACCCCTACCAACCAAGGTGTTCACGCATATGATGGTACACGACGAAAAGTGGTAGGACTAGTTAACCTTACCATAGCCACAGGGCCAATTGAATCAAAGGTTAACTTCTAAATAGTGGACATTGAAGCATCCTTCAACATACTTCTGGGAAGACCTTGGATTCACGCTTCCAAAGCGGTAACATCCACCCTCCACCAGAAAATCAAGATCCCACTAGATGGTAAAGTGGTGACGATCACTTCGTCACCCATCAAGGCGGTAATAGAAAAGAGGTCAAGCAACCAAGTACTTGCATATCCAGTATATGAGCTTGGGGGATTCTATAACATAAACCTTGTAGAGAGTGAGTTGGCACCTTTGTATTTCGATCCCTACTCTAATTTAGTGGTCAACCACATACTCAAATCTCAGGGATACTTCCTGGGAATGCCATTGAACCCTGTCCAAAGAAATACCTTTGCACCTTACAAAGAAGGTAACTCACAAAGGATACCACTAGGATTAGGATACAAACCCACTAAAGAGGAAGCCCAAGAAATGCTCACTCAATTCCAAAACCGCAAGAATGTGGGAATCCAAATGCGGGCATACCTCCCTACCCTAAATGGACACTTCATTAGAGAAGGGAGTTAAGAACTCTTTCAAGGGTTTCCCGAGCCTTGGCACTACATAGGAAAGCAACTAGCTGGAATCGAGATCTTTCACGATTGCTACTTTATTCCCACATAAACGATTCCTACCGTCATGACTCGTCAAGCACCTTGCTTAGACGAACAAGCTGTTAGCTTACTATTGGGAGAAGATCGGTTTGTTAGAGCCCCGCAGGACGAGATCATTACCATGATACTTCAAGACGATCACTTCAACCCTACCGCATTGATCACAGAAACTAGTTCGAATCAACAGAAAGGATGGATAAAATCGATCAAGTGGACGAACAACCAAGGAAGACTCTTCAAGCTCACCACTGGAGAAGGAGAGATGTTCAAAGGAGAACAAGAAGACTATGAATTCGAGTCAGAGTCAGAGTCGGAGTCGGAGTCGGAGTCGGAGTCTAGAGAAGTCCCTAGAGAGTCTCCTCCTGTCGTCACTCCCACTCCCCTTGTTCCTCCTAGCTTAGCATCAAGTAGTAACAGCAGTTCAGAAAATGTCCCAACAGCTGTCCCCTTACCGCCACTGACTACTGACAGATGGCCTCTTTGTTTCAACTATTTTCAAATTTTAATATGAATAAATCAGGTTCTGCTTACTCCTTGTGATGTTCTGAATACAACTCTGTATACGATGATAATGAGGATGACTCAGACCCAGACTAAATCGAAATACCTCCTTACATAGCTAAAGAAATACTACAAGAGGGGGAAGGGGGACCAGTTATAGAAAACACCGAACCCATCAACGTGGGAACCGAACTAGAATCCCAAGAACTTAGGATAGGGACGACCTTGAGCCCCGCCGAAAGGGCCAGTTTTATAGACCTCCTAAACGAGTTCAAGGACGTTTTTGCTTGGTCCTACAAAGACATGCCAAGGATCGACAGGGATATCGCAAAGCACAGAATCCCAATCAAACCAGGTTTCAAACCCGTAAAACAGAAGCTTCGTGGAATGATGACAGAATGGGCTCTTAAGATCAAAGAAGAAGTCGATAAGCAATTCACAGTCGGGTTCATCAAAGTATCCGAGTACTCAGACTGGGTAGCCAACATAGTACCCGTACCCAAGAAGGATGGGAGAATCCTTGTTTGTGTTGATTTCAAAGACTTAAACAAAGCGAGTCCCAAGGACGACTTTCCTCTACCACATATCGACATATTGGTGATAATACAGCAGATCACGCGTTGCTATCCTTCATGGATGGAAATGCAGGGTATAATCAGATCAAGATGGTCAGAGAAGACATGCACAAAACCGCCTTCGTCACTCAATGGGGTACCTATTGCTACAAGGTTATGCCGTTTGGGTTAATCAATGCCGGAGCTACATGTCAACGCACCACAAATACACTACTACATGACATGATGGATAAAGAAGTTGAGGTATACGTAGATGACATGATTGTCAAGTCCAAAGATAGAGAGGGGCACATTGAGAACCTTCGCAAATTCTTCTCAAGATTACGAAAGTACAATATGAGACTCAATCCACAGAAATGTGCATTTGGGGTAACATCCGGCAAACTCCTGGGATATGTCGTTAGCCAACGAGGGATAGAAATAGACCCTTCCAAGATCAAGGCTCTAATCGAAATGCCGCAACCTCAAACAGAGAAGGAAGTTAAAGGATTCTTGGGCAAGGTGCAGTACATAAGTCAATTCATATCGAAACTCACCATGATCTGTGAACCTATCTTAAAAAAGCTAAAGAAAACGGATCACACCATGTGGGATGATGACTGTCAAAAGGCATTCGACCGAATCAAGGAGATACTAGCCAAACCGCCAGTGCTCATGCCACCCAAACGAGATCAACCTTTTGGTTTATATCTCACAGTAACTGAAACAGCCATAGGTGCCATGCTGGCCCAAACTGTGGGAAAAGTAGAAAGATTTATCTACTACCTTAGTAAGAAGTTCTTGGAGTATGAGTGCAAGTACACACCACTCGAGAAGACATGCCTCGCTCTTGTGTGGGCAATGAAGAAGCTACGTCATTACATGTTTAGCTACTCTGTCAAAATATACTCCAAAATGGATCATGTCAAATACCTCTTCGAGAATGGTCGGTCCGCTTTGAGCTTAGATTTCGGTTACTTGTCGTTAGTATCACCTAGACCAAAA